>NC_057794.1:477716192-477723754 GCF_018294505.1 Triticum aestivum
AGTTGGGAAACTGACATCGTACGTATTGAACAAGGCTTGGAGTCGGGTACAATGTTCGGTTTGTAATGTAGTTGGTGGCCCATCGAAGTTGTGCATTTGGGATTTAAACACATCATACACCATCGTACCCATACATATTTTCGGGCCGCATGTAGTGTATACAGGGTCTTCTGATTGACCACGTCTCCCTTGTGCAGTTTTTTGTGATGACACGCATATCTGTGGGCTCCTCGAGTGTATATATATCATCCCTTTGACCGATAATGAGGGGTATGTGTTGGCCATGAATGGATTTCTCCTAGTTCGTGTTAGGGCCGGTCACCGTCAAATGTCTCTCAACCAAAGCTCGAGCTCATGCATTGTCAGGATTCCCTCCCAGATGCTCGGATTGCTGGGTTCGACGTACATCAAACCCCGTGTATCTTGTCCTTAACTACCTTGCCTTCATGGTTGTTGTCTGTATCGAGAGGTATGCACCACATCTAAATTTTACATTATTCTATATTGAAAACACACATTAATTGCCCCTTCCCAACGTACATCATTTTGGGCTGCATGCAAGAGGTGGATGGTTTTGTGGTCCCTCTCGTGCGATTTTTAAGATGGTTCAATCTATTGGCCCAAGCGGTTTATCGACAACAACTACAACTGTCATTTAACCAAACGATAGATTCGGTGGTCCGTCTTATGGTAGGTCATGGCGACATGCATGTGTGATCAAAGTATCGATAATTACATGTATCGGCCCCGCAAAAACGAAGTGGGAGGTGGTGGGGCAAGCATCCTAGCTAGGTACGACATTATGTCATTATATATATCCTAGCTAGGTGGTTGTTAGGGTGCTTCCCGGTTTGCGAGGCAGGTGCCGCCAAAGTTATGCATTGTGTATATAATGTTTTAAACATCCCCAATATTCGTACATATATTTGGCCACTTCCAGCTGGTTCTTGACTTCTGGCCCCTCTCATCGATCCTCAACGACGCGCCAAACAGTGGGCCCGCGTGGTCAAAGTTGTGCATTGGAATTTTGAACATCACATACCACCCTTTTCACTCATATATATTTGGGCCACATGCTGGCGTAGCTATCTTTTGACCCTCTCTAATGTTATTTTTTGCTGCAAAGACTCTGATGATGCTCAACGGACACGGGGTATAATATCTTAACTGTGTGCGATACAAGTGTGATGTGAATCACCACGCGTGCGCAAGCGTGAGAAAATTAAGGTGGAGGTACTGGCTCAACCGTGTGCAATGCAAGTGTGCTGAAATCACCACGACCACGCAAGCGCGAGCAAAGGGTGGAGGTACTAGCTTAACCGTGTGCAATGCAAGTGCACTATAAAACCACCACCTGTGAAGACTAAAGGCGGGTAAGTTTATTTGGAAATTAGGACGAACCGTGTGCGATAGACCAACTAGCTAGAAATATAAAAAACAAACTACCCGCCTTGAGCGTTGCAAAAATCGGCGGATCCGTGCCACTTTTCCTTATTATCATACACACATATTGTTATTGGACCATGCGCGATCTTGGGCACTCCCGCCCCGTATCAATTCCTTTGTCGTACTCCAACCATCGCCCACACTCCTCTAGCACCGACCTTATAGTAAAATTGCAGTAGCCGAGGCATTTGAACTGTCGCCCTCCCTCGTCCACTACCATCTCCACCCTCCATTACTAAAATTTTCAGTAGCCGCGGTGTATCCTCAAAAACCAACCCCGCTCCCCCCTCCACAATCCCCAACCCACCCCTTCATCCACGAATCCTAGCTCGTGGACGCCGCCAGCGCTGCCGCCAACCCTTGCCGGTCTGCCCGTTCCTCCTAGCTTAGATAATAAAGTTCAGGTTACCCAACGATTCCCATACCGTCGCCCCACTCCCTTGAGTTTTTAGATGGGGCCTGCGATGTCCCTCCCCGCCAAATCCACATCCCCTGCTCCAGAATGTCACAGCCTAAGCTCGACCATGTATCCCGGGGAGCCCGATGAGCGTTCGTCCAAGAAGACGTTTATCATGGCGTCTCCGGCGGACATTGGCGAGGTGGCTGCCGTTCGCCCCGACCTGTCTATCCCGGAGCAACAAATCGCCGCAGAAGCCAGCGACGATGTTGACTACATTGCCATGCTGAAGGCTTCATGTCAGTAGGCTAGCGTATTACTGTATCTCGGGAAAGCTGGCTATGATATCAAGCTCGTCCACACCGGCGGCTTCACGCGGGCCATGTCACAGGTTAAGTGGTCCATCCCCAACCCCTCTGGTTCAACCGCCGTCGATCTCTTTGACGGCCCTGCCGCTGATCTCCTCCACCAAACGGTCAAGGATTTGTGAGCTTTATACGCCATCGAGCCCATTTTGTCATTTCTGAAGGACACGTTCTACTATGGCGGCTTGGGATCCTCAATTGCCAAGTCAGATCTCATCGACCATGACCACGAGTAGGGCACCCACGAAGGTTCTTCCAAGGTGAAACAACCCATCTGTGACATCAGAGAGCGCACCATGGGTATGTGCTCTTCCAACTGGAAGGATCCCGTCCATGAAATGTGAGGCAACATTCTATCAGCAAACTTACCTTTTCTAGCTTGCCAACCCGTACCCTTTGTTGTAGTAGCATTTGTCGTGCGGTGCTTTAACTATGACGTGTTTAATCATTTCAGTTGTGCAAAAATGTATTATTCAATAGGTCTATGTGATGTTTAAGTATGAATTGTCCACTTCAGTTTCACGAATGGCTATATTTGGTTGTGTATAGTGAGTAGTTGCCTTGTTTATTTGTATTTGGTTGTTTGGAGTGAGCATTTTTTCCAGTTATCTAGCATATGCCTTGTTTATCTGTATTTGGTTCTTAGTTTGGTTGAAGTGAGCATTTGTCCAGTTATCAAGCAGATGCCTTGTTTATCTGTATTTGGTTGTTAGGTTGCTTTTTTTAGCATTTGTCCAGTTATCAAGAAGATGCCTTGTTTATCTATATTTGGTTGTTAGGTTGCTTTTTTAGCATTTGTCCAGTTATCAAGCAGATGCCTTGTTTATCTTTATCTGCTTGTTAGGTTGGTTGCAGTGAGCATTTGTCCAGTTTTCAAGCATATGCCCTGTTTATCTATATTTGGTTGTTAGGTTGGTTGCAGTGAGACTTTGTCCAGTTTTCAATGGCTATATTTGGTTGTTATACTGGTCATTTATGCCTTGTTTACTTCTGTCATTCACAATGTGTTGTTCATTATGTGCAAGTCAGAACTGTGCTGCTCGACTACATCAATACCAGTTTGAACGGCTATAATTGGTTCCCGTTATTCCTGGTGTAGTTAACACATGCCCTTTATTTCAGTTTTACACATTTATCAAGTGTGATGTTTAAGCATTACATATGTTCTATTCATTTTCAACAATACCAGTTTGAATTGCAATATTTGATGGCTGTTAAGCCTGCTGTGGGTAACATTGCCTTCCATTTTATATCTGCTTTAATAGCATGCTGAAACCAAAACATTCAAGCTATCATTTGGAGACGATGTTGTTTACCTTTGCCATATTTGTTTGATGTTAAGGTTGTTGTACTTATCATGCCTTTCCACTACTTATGCAGGACAACAACGGGAGTGGCTACCATTTTCCACCGATGTTAGCTTCATCCCTCGGCTTGTACTCCCCCCGTCATTCCATAATGTAGTGCACATAGATCCAGACCTGGACACTAGTTAGCTTCTAATATTGACTCGTTTCTTGTAGGTACATATGCCCTTGGCAATGATCCATGCATCGACCCTTTTTGCGTATGGGGCAATGAGATATTGATGAACAAGAATCAAGTGAGGAAACTGATAAGGATTATTAGCAAAAAGATACGAATGGTGGCAGGAAAATTATTTGTTTATTCTCTATCCAACACAACAGTGAGCTGTAGGATGGTAACTACAAACTCTGCAGCCTTCTCTTTTTACTGACCATAATGAGTTGTTAGACAACAATGTCTGAATCTTCTGGATTCCCAGTGGTTCCCGAAGTAGTTCACTCAAGATTACCTCACAAAGTACATGATTGGTGAACACGCAATGAAGGTTAAAGTATTTCATCCAGACTACAATGAAGATCGAGAAGTCCTAATGAAGATAGTGAAGGATGGACGGGCAAGCATCACAAGGGGTTGGCCTAGAGTCATGCGTGCATTAAGCATGGAGCAGGGCACAATATGGGCATTCTGATTCGCCTTCTCTAGCAACCAGAATGTATTTTGCCTCTCTTTTTATAGTCTTTAGTACAACTGTGGTTCATCATTCTTTACTTTGTGCTTTTGTAGTTCTTCAGTATATGTACCTGTGCATCGTATGCATTCGTGGTTAAACCTATATTTTTAATAAACATGGTTGGATATTGTGACACTCCAAAATTTTAATTTGGTTTTTATCAAAAACTTTGTGGTTTTTGAAAAGAGGCCATTTAATTTTTTTTTCAGAAAACCTTCCTCTTAAAAACATCCTTTGCTTTGGCAAGGATTTTATTTTTTTCAAACTTTGGTGTTTGACCTTTTGAAACTTCTTCTCTGTTGGTTCCCTCTCAAATTCATTTTGGGAGTTTAATCTTTTTCTTTTAAAATGAGACTCTATGAAAACTTGGGATTTTCATATCTTGAAAACCACCCATGACTTTGCATTTTTGCCCATGTGATAAAACCCCTCCAAAACCTCCCCTACTCCTTGTGATCAACCTAAGTTCTCTGTCCCAACTAATCCAAGCAAGTTTTGGATTTTATTCTAATTATTTTTCCTCTCAAATCAATTCTGAAAATTATTTGGAGCCTGAGTGATTTTCAAAGCAAGTACCCTTTTGCATTTGAGTTTTGACCTCAAACCAACTCTCCTGGATAGTCCTTTGTACCCACAACCCAGAACCATCTTGATCCACTCCTTCTCTTTTCAAAATTTTCAAAATTCAGTCTCTGCAAGTTTGGACCAGATTTGCCAAATTTGATGAAATTCATATCTACACTCCTCCGAAAATTCCACCAAAAATCATGCAGCCTACTGGAGCAATGAGTAGCAACTCCACCAAAAATCAGCTCAAGGAAAAATCCCCAGAGGCCAAATTCATTCCGTCGAACACCTGAGCTGCATTGTTTCTTTACAAGTTCAGAAAGTTCAGTAGATTCAGTCGTTTTCCCTTTGTCAGACTCGATCACGCGGCCACAGTGCGCCCTGGCGCGTTGCACGCAGCCTCTTCTCACTGGCCAGCACCCCGCACGCACGCTTGGTCGATTCCTGGTGTCGGTAGCGGCGAGCCTCGCCGGCGTTGGAAGCTTCTGCGGTGGCTGCACCTTCCGTGGCGGCCAACAAGGGCCCGAGCCCTCTCGCCACGCCACCCGACGCCGCCCAACACCCCCTGGCTCTCCGCGTGTCCCTGCCATGCCAGCGCACGCCCGTGGCACCGTCGCCGTGGCCCAGCAAGCACGGAACGTGCTCCCTGCCGCCGACGGGCCGCGCCACCCCTGTTCCGTCGAGCTCGCCCATAGCACCAAATCCCAGCCCGTTTAGCACCTAAATGGAACCGGTGGACCTCAACGACGATGCCCAAGCCCCTAATCCCACTGCACATCCACAACACCGCCGTAATCACTCGCCGGAGATCCCCGTTCTCGGCAACCGCCTCGGGCCGCCTATAAAAAGGGCCCCCGAGCTCACCCTCGTGCACGCATCATCACCACTCCTCACCAACGCCCCGCCAGACCACTAGGAGGTCCTCGAGGAGGTCTCCTCCCCCAACTCCGGCCGCCCCGATCCGCCTCGGCCTCCACCACGATTCGCTCCGGTGAGGCCATCTCCGGCGCCCAAACCCCGTCCGTTACCCTCTCTAGCTACCAGGAGCCTAACCCCCTCCTCAATTTGATCTCTGCAGCCCTCTCCGACGAGTCCCTCGACCACTCGAGCCGCCGTTCGCCGGAGCAAAGCTCGCCGTCGATGTGGTACTTGCCGGCGACCACCACCACCACCAACCGACGCGGAATGGCGCCCTGAGCATGGAGGTACCCTCCGATCCCCCTGCCTCGCCGTGGATCGCTGCCGGCGACCACCGCGGCTCTCGGGCGCCGACGAGCTTCGTCCCTCCCCTTTTTGAAAGTTCAAACCTGACGAGTGGGACCCCACCGTCAGCCTCTCTGCCCTCTCTATTGAAGCGTTTTCTGAAAATGCCTTCTGCCAAATGTGTTTTCCCTTTGGGCTGGCGTAGTTTCTGCCGAAGCGTTTTCTATTTTTATAAGCTAGCCCCTGGAAATCTTCTGTTTCATTACAGATGAGTCCCTGGACAGACACCCTTATAACTTTTAATCATAAAAGTATTTTCGATTGATTCTTTTTCTGTTCTCTTTAAAATTTTGTCTAGTTTTTTATCAGATTTATTTGAAAAATATTTGGAATACTATTTGTGCACTCCTTGGTATTTACGATAGCGCATATATTTCCTTTATACCGTAGATACCGAAGGAGGTGACGGAGCCGCGAACTTCACCGAGCTAGGCTCCGACTACTCTGAACCAGGCAAGCATGTTTGAACTTTTGATATGATGAGTGTCTTGGCATGTTTTGCATTTAGTTAGTTTCATGGCATGTTGAGGGGCATATCGATGAACGTTATTTTATGCAATATTGAGGTAAGTGAGTTCGATGATCCATAAGTGGATGGATGTGAGTATGAATGGCCATGTGTTGGCATGAGGATGGGTAAGATGGCAGTGTCGTAGCATGCCAGTCTTATGCCAGACTATGTGACTTCAGTGTCAAACCGTAATGGTCCAGTTCCTCTCATTTCCTTCCCTGTACTACCACATGTTTTCCGCAAGGAGTATGGTTTAGTAAGTTGCAAACCGCTTTTCTGGTACACACCAAAAGGAGAGGTCGTGATGATGGTTCCATGGCCCTGGATTAAAGCCAGTCATCCGTTCAGGGGGCATGGGTGTTTTTGGTTGGGACCGAGAGGGGGGCACCCCTTAGAGCGCGCGTATATAAATTTGATCCCATGCTATTCGAGATTGTGATCTCCCCGTCTCAAAAGTTTTTCTTGGACGATGTCTAGGGTGATTCCTAGCATCGAGAGGTAGGATGGGTGTGTACTGGTTAGCTGTGTTTTCTTCCGAAATACCGTAAACGGAACTAGTCCTTCATGACTACGGAAATCCGTTGGCTGTGGGAAAAATTTTGTACAAACTCTGCAGAGTCATATATTCCTCCAAATCATCTATTCCCTGTCCTAGATCGGTATTATCTTATCCTAATCAAATGTCAGTTTTGATGGCAGAGACTCCGGTGATTCGCATGAGTGCTAATTCCGGTTAAATGATTATTCCTGTGGATGGACTAACCCATTTATTCTCATGAATTAAATGTTTATTATGAGTATTATTTACTTGTGAATAAAAGCCCTTTCTGCGATGTCACTCAGACGTCCGACGGTGGCATTGTTGCATTTTACTTTCTTTTCAAGCCCTTTCTGTGATGTCGCCCCGACGTCCGACTGTGGCATTTCTTTTAAAGCCCTTTCTGTGATGTCGCCCCGACGTCCGACTGTGGCATT
>NC_057794.1:477724034-477731532 GCF_018294505.1 Triticum aestivum
AGCCCTTTCTGTGATGTCACCCCGACGTCCGACTGTGGCATTTCTTTTAAAGCCCTATCTGTGATGTCGCCCCGATGTCCGACTGTGGCATTTCTTTTAAAAGCCCTTTCTGTGATGTCGCCCCGACATCCGACTGTGGTATTTCTTTTAAAGCCCTTTATGTGGTGTCGCTAAGACGCCCGACTGTGGCATCATTTCCTTATATTTATTTATTCACCTTTCGAGGTGTCGCTTCAGACACCCGATCGGTAGTTATTTATGTTTTGTTGGGATTTCAGGCGGACTACCGCCGTTTCCCTTTTACTTACCTTGGTATGCTAATTTTTGAATGTACATTGGTGATTTAATCATGACGCATCCATGCATGCATTTTTTATATCTTACGTCCGAACTGTCTTGCGAGTACTTTCAAAGTACTCACTGGCTTGTTGATTTGGCCAGATGCTGACGAAGGCGATCTCATGGATGAAGAGTTTGATAGCGAGTCCGACACTTAGAGGAGTCCCAGTCAGTCTCGTGCGACCCTGGATTTGGTCACTATTTTATATCCGCTTCCGCTACCAAATAAATTCATCGAGCCTCACCTCGACGCTCGATGAGATGACAGACCTAGAGTCTTGTATTTCTCTCCCCGCTGTGTTTCTCCACCACCTCCCTATCCTCGAGTCAGTAGTATGCCTCCACACCACTGTGTCATGTCCGCCATTATGTATAATTATTGGCGTGCTTGTAATAATTTGGTTGAGCAACCGTAGTTCGACCCTGTAATATATTTTATGCTACTGGCTTATTGTATCAAGAATCTGTCTACCAGTGAGGAGGATTTCTCTCATACTGGACTCAAAAGATTGGTTTCTCAATAAATATTTTTATTGGAAAACCGGTCGTGACAAGCTTGGTACCAGAGCCAGGCTGACTGTAGGAAGCCACTAGGTGCGATCGCTAATTGGTTATTAGCATGATAGAGCTAATTTATATTTTTGCAATTGTAGTCATTTTCTGTCAGTCAGCATAAATTTATGATCTGACCATGCAGAATTTTTGCCTACTTTTGTAGATGGCCGACAATAGCTGCGAGTCTCAGACCTTCGCCAACGTGCCTGATGGGTTCGTCAAGCTTCTTTCCTTCATCGTTCAGGTCACGATGGGGCCATCTGTGCGCCCAGTTTTCACACTCTGCCAGCACCGAGTCAACGACAGTCTAACCATGCACCAGGCCGCGGTGCAGTTCAAGGGAGGGCGTGGTGAGTTACGCCGCTTCCGGTTCGTGGGAAGAGCCATGCCTACGGAGAGGCATGCTATGCAGATGGCAGCCCGCGAGGCGATAGCTCGTCTCAGGGATGTCCTCCCCGTGATGAAGACTCGTCGCTACCGCTATCTTCCATGCCATGTGCCATACACCTGTCACTACGCATACTCCTGCCCCAGAGGAGAACGAGACGAGGCTTTTGAGATGCTCATTGAGTATCTCCGGGCCCTGGAGGCAGCCTTCGACAACCTGGTGGACAACTTCGTAGCTACCCGCATGGACTCAGTTCATGGCTGTGCTGCCAACAGGAGGGAGCTCCTACCCATTGCACCGCCACTGACTTTCGTCTCGTCCTCAACATCTTATACGCCTACTCGTCGCCTGCCTTCTACCGAAGAATTCAACCAAGTCATTGCACCCACTTCAGCGCGCACTGCACCACCCTTCGCGCCCACTCCTGTACGTGTTGCTCCGCCCCTGGCAACCGCTACGTCCACTCTGCGCAACACTACACGTATGGAGCCCATTAGCGAGGAGGAAGTCGAGTCCCCAACCTCGCTACGCCTCGCCCTCGGCAGGGCAAAGGAGGTCGTCAACATCTCTGCCAACTACGCCTAGCTGCCATGTAATGTACCGCTTTGTAAGATATGTACATAGGTTGTGAGAAGTAGCCTGTTTGTGCATCATGTAGGATCTGGAGAAGTGCACTAGCCTAAATAACATGTCAGGATTATGTATGCATATCCTGAGTGATGTATTGTATAATTACCGCCCGCGTGTAAGATATGTAATGAGCAGTCCTTCTCCGTGCGCAGGTCGATTTGTTTTTCTTAAGTAAGCTGGGTTATTTAGTTTTATTTGCCAGCTTTATGCATTTTTTTTGGAATTGTTTTTGCGACTCTTTCCGCTTTTCTTATGGATTTTACAAAATATATCCCCAGAGTGAAAAATGTCTCGTCCTTGGACTCGCTCCATGCCAATTCCACCAGAGGAAAATTTTGATGCACAACCCAGCAACGAGTTCACTCAGGGACAGTCAAGCCAACAGGGCAGTGAATCGGCACTTTCACAAATGTGCCGCCTTTATGAGCAGAGTTAGCAACAACATCGGGAAATGATGAACCAAGTCATCAACATGGTAAATCACTGTCGTGGTTCTAAGCCTGACAATAGAGTGGGGGGTAGGTATGGAGAGGCAAGGTCCTAGCTATGGAGAGGTTGTAAGCACAAAGGATGTACGAGTTCAGGCCCTTCTCGGAGGAAGTAACAGCCCTACGTCTCGGAGCCCGGAGGCGGTCGAGTGGATTATGAGTATGAGAATTACAAGGTGCCGAACCCTTCTGCCTGTGGAGGGGGGTGGCTTATATAGAGTGCGCCAAGACCCCAGCCAGCCCACGTAGGAGAGGGTTTAAGGTGAGTTAAGTCTGGGGTGTTACTGGTAACGCCCCACATAAAGTGCCTTTACTATCATAAAGTCTACTTGATTACAGGCCGTTGCAGTGCAGAGTGCCTCTTGACCTTCTAGTGGTCGAGTGAGTCTTCGTGGTCGAGTCCTTCAAGTCAGTCGAGTGTGTCCCTCGTTGGTCGACTGGAAGGCGACTTCTTCTAAGGGTGCCCTTGGGTAAGGTACTTAGATCAGGTCCATGACCCTACCCTAGGTACATAACCCTATCATTAGCCCCCGAATGGATTGAGGCTTCGAGTGAGGAAGGAGTTGATGTCGTTTCCGATTAACCTTTGTGCTCTGGTCGTGCGTTGTCCTGGATCAAAGGATCTCTTCGTCGACAGGGAGCAACTTGCCTTCAGTCGACTCGATCCATTCTATTTTTGCGTTGAGTGATCTTTCGGGCTTCGACGATCTCCGAGCGACGGATCGCCGGAAACACCGCGTCTGACAGACTGATTTGCTGTTCGCGGAATCCGCGGGATGCGAAATTTGGGGACGCGCGCGAAGCGGGGCGGACCGCGGCGTTCGGATGGGACGGGGCGTAGACGCCTCGATCTCCGCGCCGCCTTTTTCGCCACGTATCCCGTCTGCATAACTGCTCCCAGATATGATTAGATCGACGGGCCCACCTGTCATCCACTCGGAAGGGACCTTATAAATGTGCACCACTTCCCTTCGCGCATCTCGCCGGCGACCATGGCCAAGGAGAAGACGGCGGCGCTGGAGCGTGCAAAGAAGGCGTCGGCGTCGGAGAAGGCGAAGGGGAGATCCACCAGCCGCGGAGGGTCCTCGTCCAGATCCCGCCTGCCGAAGGGCTGGGTCCAAGGAGACTGGATCCAGTCGACCATCACAGAGAATGACCTCCTCGACATGGCCAACGAGGGCTTGATCCCTCACGGAGCTGCGAGGCTTCCGGGGAAGGAGTGGCAGCCCCAGCCAGAAGAGGGTGAGTGTGTGCTTTTGGCCACCCATGTTGATCGTGGGTTTTCCTTGCCGCCGAGTGTTTTCTTCCGTGGCTTCTTGAATTTCTTCGGAGCGCAGCTCCACCACTTTACCCCAAACTCCATTGCCTATCTTGCTGCGTTCGTGTCCATGTGTGAGGGTTTCTTGGGCTGTCGACCGCACTGGGGTTTGTTCAAACATATATTCACGTGTCGCTCTCAGACCGTGAAGAAGGCGAGCCCAGGTGATGAGAGAACCCGAGTCGTCCAAATGTGTGGGGGTCTGGGGATCCAGGTGAGGAATAAGAGCACCTTCCCGCCCATGACTTTTCCCGAGTCAGTCAGAGGTTGGCAGTCGACCTGGTTCTACTGCCGGGACCAGTCGACGCCGGGGCAGTCGAGTGGACTCCCACAGTTTACCATGGACCGAGTGAACAAGCCTTCCTCTCTGAAGTTGATTCCGGAGGAGAAAGCTGATGTGAAGATGTTGATGGAGCGCGTGGTGCAGTTGGTTCGGGAGGGAGTGACGGGCATGGACCTCTTGGAGGTCTTCCTCAGGCGTCGCATCCAGCCTCTTCAGTTCCGGAGCCACTGCATGTGGTTGTACTGTGGGACCGAAGATGAGACTCGAGTCCATCCAGAAGCAGTCGACGATGTCACTCTGGAAAGATGGATGGTAGCCGTTACCGGAAACAAGGACAACCCACACGGAGCCAGAAGGATTCCTCCACTCGACCACAACAGCGATCCAAACAAGGTACATTTGCTCTGCCCTCCACTGCATTCTTGTCGCACTCATTTCTGTTTATCCTGCCGACTGGTCAACTGATCCTTGTCTTGATATCTGCTAGGCTCTCACCGAGCTGTACTCGATGCCCAATGGGGCACAAACTCCGACTGAGGAGGGTGAGGCGAGTGGGGGTGAGAGCCAGGAAGAGGAGGAGTGGGACTCGGACGTTGAAGGGGATGACGACGACGATGATGATGACGACGGCGATGACGATGATGTTGAAGACGAGGAGGAAGAGGAGGAGGAGGTCGTACCACCGCGCTCGGAAAGGCGGTCGAAGCTTGTCCACGACCCTTCAACCGAACGTGGTAAGGGGGTTGCGACCACCACTCAGTCGACCAAGCGTCCTCGGACCATCTCTCCGGTGCCGACTGAAAAGGCGCCGAAGCAGCCCAGAGCGGCCTCGTCGAAGCCGATCAAGCTCCTGCCGAAGATGAAGGTGTCCATCCCTACCATATCAGGGTAATCGTGTTGTTTGAATCTTCTCATTTTGTGTGAACTTTGTCTCTGGTCGACGCTGAAGTTAGTCGACTGATCCTTTGGAGTTGCAGTGCTGCTACTTCTGAAAACTCGGCCCGGGCTGATGACCACGAGATGGAAGACGCAGCAACTTCGAACCCAGGTACTGTATTCTTAACGCGGTTCTTAGTCGACTGACTCGCGATCTCTGATCCTGATTCTTCTCCCCAGCTCCACCCAATACTGTTATCAATCTTCCTGATGATGATGAGGATGAAGAGCCGCTGAAGCGCAGGAGGAGTCGGAAAGCGTCCGCCAGTAAGGTGCCTCAGGATGTGACGGCGCCTGAGATTCTGACTGTGGAGGAAGAGAACACCACTCGACACACGGTGTCCTTCGCAAATCCACTGACGAGTGCTCAGCAGCCCTCCCTCTTCACGACGCACCACGTCCCAGAGGACCAAGCTGGCGCAGCGAAGGAGGCGATACGCCAGGCGGGACTCATGATGGAGCAGCTGAAGACCATCCGGGACGCGAGCCAGGCAGCTTATGACGCCAGTTCTGCCCTCCAAAGCAATGTTCAGGTCAGTCGACCACCGTTTGTTCTGTTGGATATGCTGCCAAAAACTTTTCCTTTCTAGAATTTATAGTAGTCACCCACTGGGTGTTGTCGATTGAGCTCCGTATTAGCGGGGGCACGCTGAGTGCACCCGCTGGGTGTAGTCCCCAAGGCTAAGGTCGACTGCTGGCAGTCGGCCTTAGGCTTTATAATTTCAGTCTTTCTGTCAGTCGACTATGTTGACTGGATTTCACAAACCGGTGGGGGCACGCTGAGTGCACCCACTGAGTGTAGTCCCCGAGACTGTGGTCGACTGCTTGCAGTTGATCACAGTCTTAGAGAATGCATCTCGCACTTTTTTTTTGAGGTCGACTGGTCGACTTTGTCTTCAACAGGATTAGTGGGGGCACGCTGAGTGCACCCACTAGGTGTAGTCCCCGAGACTACGGTCGAATGCTTGTATTCGGCTGTAGTCTTAGAAACGTGAGTTTTTCCCTTTTTCACTCGGAAGTGAATTATATTTGACATTTAGTCGATTGGTTCTTCGCAGAACTCTTGTGATCTTGTGGCTCGCTACTCAGAGCTAGAACACAAGCATACTCAAGTCGAGCTGAGCTTGAAGCTTGTTCAGGAGAAGCTGACAAAGGCAAAGGAGGAGACCGAAGGTATGTTTGGTGAGACCCTGACGACTGCTTTTCCCCTTGCTTGTTTCAAAATCTGATCTTGCTGCAACTTGCAGGTAAGGTAAGGGAGGCCCAACAGAAGAAAGACCTTGAGCTAGCTGAGAAGATCAAGCTTGCTGACGAGAAGTTAGCTTCAGTCACCAAGCTTGAACAAGACAATACCAATCTGAAAGCTGCTCTTGGGATTGCCAACAAGGAGGTCAGTCGACTGAAAACTGATAAAGCTGCCCTCACCGACCAAGTCAGCAAATTGACTGGGAAGAAGACTGGTCTGGAGGCCTTCCTGAGTAGTCTTGCCAAGAAGCTGTTTCTTATGCTTGAAGGTAAACCTCTATGCTTGGCAAACATTTCCAATTGTGGTTTTTCCATTCGACCATTCCCTTGACTTAGTGATCATCCTTGCAGAATTCTGTCAAAACTTTGAAGAAGAAACTAGCCGGCTGGAGCCAAACCTCGACCATGTCAATTCTCCGGTGAACGACGAAGTTGCCATGGATGTTTTCCGACTGGAGTCTCGTGTCGCAGCTGTCGTGGACTATCTCGCAAGGCTGAAGGCCGCCACATCTCGCATCGACTCGACGCTTTGGCCTGAGGAGACACTTCAGAATGACCTTGAGTCGCTGATGGCCCGGTTGAACACGATCCCTGGTCGAGTGCAGGAATGGAAGAAGTCCTTGGCTCGGTGTGGTGCAGATGTTGCTCTGTGTCTGGCCCGAGTCCACTGTAAAGATGCGCGAGAAGAGAAGCTGGCGGCCCTTCGGGTGGCCAATACCAAGAAACACGACTTCAGGTCCTTTATGGAAACTTTCCTTGTAGCTGCCACTCGGATCGCCGACGGAATTGACCTTGATGAATTCGTTGCTCCTTCCAGCCCTCCACAGGAGGGGTAAAAAACTTCTTCTGGCTCGACGCTTTAAATTTGCCTCGGTATGCCGAGTGGAATTGTAACCGATAAACCTTAACAGGCTTAACGCCTGAGCACTCTCGGTTCCTTTAGATATCGATTCAAACTTGAATTTGGTGCTTGAATATGATTGCCTTTGGCTCGAAATGTCTTTTGCAGGTTCAAAGCAAGGCGCCTTTACAGCAATCGACATATTCTTCAGTCCACTTAGGCGAGCACTGGGCTGCAGCTAAGCCCCCGAGTGAGAGGGTTGCTCTACACTCGGTAGGATTTTGATAACTTAGGCGAGTGCTTGGACTGCAGCTAAGCCCCCGAGTGAGAGGGTTGCTCTACACTCGGTAGGATTTTGATAACTTAGGCGAGTGCAGGGCTGCAGCTAAGCCCCCGAGTGAGAGGGTTGCTCCTCACTAGGTAGGATTTTTGTAACTTAGGCGAGCATAGGGCTGCAGCTAAGCCCCCGAGTGAG
>NC_057794.1:477731847-477790698 GCF_018294505.1 Triticum aestivum
GGCTGCAGCTAAGCCTCCGAGTGGGAGGGTCGCTCTCCACTCGGTAGGATTTTTATAACTTAGGCGAGCACAGGGCTGCAGCTAAGCCCCCGAGTGAGAAGGTTGCTCCTCACTCGGTAGGATTTTTGTAACTTAGGCGAGTGCTTGGACTGCAGCTAAGCCCCCGAGTGAGAGGGTTGCTCCTCACTCGGTAGGATTTTGATAACTTAGGCGAGCACAGGGCTGCAGCTAAGCCTCCGAGTGGAAGGCTGGCTTACCACTCGGTAGGATTTTGATAACTTAGGCGAAACGGATTCGCAGCTAAGCCTCCGAGTGGGAGTCTGGCTCACCACTCGGTAGGATTTTTACAAACTTAGGCGAAACGGATTCGCAGCTAAGTCACCCACTGAGGGGAATTTTATTGGACAGAAATAAAAAGTGACAGATATTATGGAGGAACTATGACACTATTATTTTGAGGTCCATGAACTACGGAAGTACTTTATTGCAACTCATCTGAGTGATAAAACTTAAGTGTAAAACGGGCGGAGTAGTTCCGCGTTCCAAGCTCGGGGCTCGTCGATATTATGCTCGACGTTGTAAAGACGGTACGCCCCGTTGTGGAGAACCTTGGTGACGATGAAGGGGCCTTCCCAAGAAGGAGCAAGCTTGTGTGGTTTGTGCTGATCCACTCGGAGAACTAAATCCCCTTCCTGGAAGGCTCGACCTCTCACATTTCTTGCGTGGAAACGACGCAAATCTTGTTGGTAGATGGTCGAGCGTATCAAAGCCATCTCCCTTTCTTCTTCTAAAAGGTCGACTGTGTCTAGCCGCGCTTGTTCAGCCTCTGCTTCGTTGTAGATTTCAACTCGAGGAGCATTGTGGAGAAGATCACTCGGCAAGACTGCTTCAGCTCCGTAGACCAAGAAGAATGGAGTTCTTCCGGTCGACCGATTAGGTGTGGTCCGCAGTCCCCAGAGTACTGAGGGAAGTTCGTCGACCCAAGCTCCAGCCGCGTGTTTGAGATCACGCATCAGTCGAGGCTTCAATCCCTTAAGAATCAGTCCATTAGCTCGCTCTGCTTGTCCATTCGACTGCGGATGGGCGACTGAAGCGTAGTCGACCCGTGTGCCCTGGGAGTTGCAGAAAGCTCTGAATTCCTCTGAGTCAAAGTTCGACCCATTATCCGTAATGATGCTGTGCGGGACTCCATATCTGAATATTAGTTCCCTGATGAAGCTAATAGGAGTACCGGTGTCAAGGCTCTTGATTGGTTTAGCCTCGATCCACTTGGTGAACTTGTCGACTGCCACCAGTACATGCGTGAAGCCACTTCGTCCTGTCCTCAAAGGACCGACCATGTCCAATCCCCATACTGCGAAAGGCCAGACGAGTGGGATGGTCTTCAGAGCTGACGCAGGCTTGTGTGACATATTCGAGTAGAACTGACATCCCTCGCACTTATCCACTATCTCTTTCGCCATCTCATTCGCCTTTGGCCAGTAAAATCCTGCTCGGTATGCTTTGGCCACAATGGTCCGAGAGGACGCATGATGACCGCAGGTTCCCGAGTGGATATCATTGAGGATAAGTCGACCTTCTTCTGGTGTTATGCACTTCTGACCAACTCCAGTCGCGCTTTCTCTGTATAATTGTCCTTTGATTACGGTAAAGGCCTTAGATCGACGGACGATCTGTCGAGCCTCTTCCTCATCCTCCGGAAGCTCTTTTCTCAGGATATACGCGACATATGGAACTGTCCAGTCGGGAATGACCACTAAGACCTCCATAACCAAGTCGACCACCGCTGGGACTTCGACCTCAGTCGGATCTGTGGCGCTCTTGGGCTGCAGAGTTTCTTCGGTGAAAGGATCTTCTTTGACTGACGGAGTGTATATATGCTCCAAGAACACACCACTCGGAATGGCTTCTCTCTTGGAACCTATCTTTGCTAGATCATCAGCTGCTTGATTTTTCAGTCGGGGTATATGGTGGAGTTCCAACCCCTCGAACTTCTTTTCCAGCTTCCTCACTGCACTGCAGTATCCAGTCATGGCTGGGCTTCTCACATCCCACTCTTTCATCACCTGATTGACCACTAAATCCGAGTCGCCATAGACCATCAGGCGACGGACGCCGAGTGAAATGGCCATGCGCAACCCATATAAGAGGGCCTCATATTCTGCCTCATTGTTGGAGGAATCAAAGTGAATCTGGAGCACATATCTGGGCTTATCTCCTCTGGGGGAAACCAGGACAACCCCAGCACCGGAACCATTCAACATCTTAGAGCCATCAAAAAACATGGTCCAATTCTCCGAGTGAACTTCAGTCGGCTGCTGCTGTTCAATCCACTCGGCAAGGAAATCTGCTATTGCCTGGGACTTAATGGCTTTCTTTGCCTCAAACTTGATATCAAGGGGAAGAAGTTCCATCGCCCATTTGGCCACTCGACCAGTTGCATCCCTGTTGTGCAAAATCTCTGATAGTGGAGCGTCACTGACGACTGTGATGGAATGATCAGAGAAATAATGAGCAACCTTCTTTGTGGTCATGTATATTCCATACACAAGCTTCTGATAATGAGGATATCTCTGCTTGGATGGAGTCAAGACTTCAGACAAATAATACACTGGGCGCTGAACTTTGAGGGCTTTTCCTTCTTCTTCCCGCTCGACCGTTAGCACAGTACTGACGACTTGTCTTGTGGCTGCGATATAGAGCAACAGAGGCTCTTTGCTGATTGGAGCAGCAAGCACCGCTGGGTGGAGAGCAGAGCTTTTACCTCGGCAAACGCTGCATCAGCTTCTGGAGTCCACTCGAACTTGTTTGTCTTCTTCATCAGTCGGTAAAGAGGCAATGCCTTTTCACCGAGCCGTGAGATGAATCGACTTAATGCGGCCAAGCATCCAGTAAGCTTCTGGACATCGTGCACTCGCACAGGGCGTTTCATTCGGAGAATAGTGCCAATCTTCTCTGGGTTAGCGTCGATTCCCCGTTCGGAAACGAGAAAACCGAGTAACTTGCCACCAGGAACTCCAAATGTGCACTTCGATGGATTGAGCTTGATATCAAACCTTCTGAGGTTGGCAAATGTTTCGGCGAGGTCAGCGAGCAGGTCGGAACCTTTTCGTGACTTGACAACAATATCATCCATATAAGCTTCCACATTCCGACTGATTTGAGTGAGTAGACACTTTTGAATCATTCGCATGAATGTGGCTCCGGCATTCTTGAGGCCGAATGGCATGGTGATATAGCAGAACCACCCGAATGGAGTGATGAAAGCTGTTTTTACCTCGTCGGGTCCGTACAGACGGATCTGGTGGTACCCGGAGTAGGCATCTAAAAAAGATAGCCTCTCACACCCCGCGGTCGAGTCAACGATTTGATCTATGCGAGGGAGAGGAAAATGATCTTTCGGGCAGGCCCGGTTGATGTGCTTGAAATCAATGCACATTCGGAGCGACTTGTCCTTCTTAGGAACCATGACGACATTAGCGAGCCACTCGGAGTGGTATATCTCTCGGATAAATCCTGCCGCCAACAGTCGAGCCACTTCTTCACCAATGGCTTTTCTCTTCTGGACGGCGGACCGCCGAAGATGCTCTTTGACTGGTTTGGCAGATGAGTCGACTCTTAGGCGATGCTCAGCCAGTCCCCTGGGAACACCTGGCATGTCAGCGGGCTTCCATGCAAAAATGTCCCAGTTCTCACGGAGGAACTGGATGAGCGCTTCTTCCTATTTTGGGTCGAGTGTTGTGGAGATGCGGGTCGGAGCTGCTCCGGGGTCAGTCGGGTGAATGTGAACAGGCTTTGTCTCACCGGACGACTGGAATGCAGACTCTGTGGTGGGCTTCTTGGATCGCAGCAAATCACTCGGATCTGCGTTTTGCTTGTATTCTTCGAACTCGACCGCTGTCACCTAGGAATCGGCGATCTTGGAGCCCTTCTGAAAGCACTCTTCTGCCTTTTTCCGATCACCAGTGATAGTGATCACTCCTTTGGGGCCGGGCATCTTCTATTTGAGGTACACGTAGCATGGTCGAGCCATGAATCGTGCGTAAGCTGGTCTCCCCAAAATGGCATGATATGCACTCTGAAAATCCACGACCTCAAACGTCAACTTTTCTTTGCGAAAATGCTTCGAATCGCCAAACACCACGTCCAAAGCTATCTGGCCGAGTGACTCGGCCTTCTTCCCTGGTATAACTCCATGAAAGCTCATGTTACTAGTGCTCAGTCGGGACATCGGAATGCCCATACCTTTCAATGTGTCTGCATACAATAAGTTCAGCCCACTTCCACCATCCATCAGCACCTTTGTCAGTCGAGTGCCTTCGACAACTGGATCGACCACCAAAGCTTGCCTCCCAGGGGTGGCAATATGAGTCGGGTGATCAGATTGGTCGAATGTGATGGGTGTTTGAGACCACTTCAGATAATTTGCTTTTGCAGGGGCAACCATGTTCACTTCTCGGTTAATCACTTTCAGTCGACTTCTGCTTTCCACATCTGCAAAGATCATCAGAGTGGAGTTGATATGCGGATATCCTCCCTCACTGTCCTCCTTGTCTTCGGCCTTGTCCGACTCCTTCTCCTTGTCCTTAGACTGTTTTCCCTGAAACTGCTGGATCAGGAGTCGACATTGGCGAGTGGTGTGCTTCGGGTAGATGATATTCCCCTCTTCATCTTTCTTCGTGTGAATGTGACATGGCATATCCATCACGTCGTTCCCTTCTTTATCCTTTACCTTCTTGGGGTTCCAGGATCCTTTTGGTTTCCCCTTAAACTTTCCTTGAGTCACGGCCAGAGCCTCTCCAGGAGCTGCCGGTTCAGCCTTCCGCTTCTGTTTCCGACTGGTGTTTCCTTTTTCCGACTGACTCGACTTGTGCTTGCCGCTTTGGAGTCGGTCTTCTTCTTCGCCGTTGGCGTACTTGGTAGCAATCTCCATCATCCGACTCAAGGTCATGTCACCAGTTCGACCAAACTTCAAACTCAGTTCTCTGTTCTTGACGCCGTCTTTGAAGGCGCAGACTGCCTGATGATCGGACACATTCTCCACAGTGTGGTGCAAAGTGATCCACCTCTGAATATACTCTCTGAGAGTCTCATTAGTTTTCTGCACGCAGACTTGCAACTCTGTCAATCCAGCTGGTCGCTTGCAAGTTCCTTCAAACGTCCTGACGAACACTCGGGACAGATCTTCCCAAGTGTAAATGCTGCTAGGAGGTAACTGAGTCAACCATGCCCTGGCAGAACCTTCCAACATGAGGGGCAAATGCTTCATGGCCACCTCGTCGTTCCCACCACCAATCTGAACTGCCACTCGGTAGTCTTCAAGCCAAGTTTCAGGCTTAGACTCACCAGTGAACTTGCTGACTCCTGTTGCCAACCTGAAATTGGGAGGGATAACTGCGGCTCTGATAGCTCTGCTGAAACATTCAGGACCAGAAACATGCACTCGACTGCTTGTGGGTACATCTCTGTCGAGTCCACCTCGATGGGCTCTGTTCTGGTCAACCAACACTTGCACGATAATGGATCGCGCGTCGAAGCCTGGTTCTCTGGGGTCGACTGGAACCCTACGCCCTGTACTGTACTGACGCCTATCATCTGGCTGCTGAGGAGCGTAAGACCCACCCCTCGGAGGGGAATAGGGCACTCGACGCCTATCATCTCGGTCGAGTCTGTCGCCATATTGATCTTGCCGATTCTCGCGCCCTTCACGCTGCGGAGGCGATCTGGGGCTATGGGCCGACTGAACCGTATTCACAGTGACGGATCGACTGTGAATTCTGTTGCGCGACTGAGACATGGCTGAATTCTGATCTCCTGCTGCCCGGAGCAGATCCCTGATCTGCAGCAAACCTCTGCCAGCTTCCGACTGCGAAGGCTGGATGGACTCTGCTATACGGGTCGCAGCTGCTAAATTCTGAATTGGGGTTCGATATACCTGAGTCGGCGGGAAGAGTTGACGTCGACTGTTGTCGGGAACTCGTTGCCGCGCGCGCTCATCGAGAGCTCGCTGAAGGTTCTCCAGACGAGTGCGCTCGGCCAAATTGGCCAGACGCGCCTCCTCCAAGGCACGAGCCTCGGGGGTTTCTCCTGCGATGGGAGTGCGCAGGGGATCCTCGTTCCTGCGGCGAAGTTCCTCTCTTTGCAGAGAGTCGAGTGGCTCGGGCTGGTACTCTTCGTAGCCTCGTGTAGGGTCGCCGCCGTCACCTGCTCCACCACCACGGGCGAAGCCAGGGGGACCGTGGGGCCCGTCGACCATCAAGATTTCCGCCGCTGGATCACTGCTACCGCACTCGGATGCAGTCTCTACGGAGCCAGTCGACAGATCGAACAAGCCGTAGAGAGGTTCGTCGGGCTCGATTGCCGCAACTTGGGTGGTGGCCGATTGGCGAGCCACCGCGTGCCTCACCCATCGCTGAAGCCTCGACCGGCCCGAGCGCTTGCACTGGCGGGATACCGGGAGGGTGGACGATGGAGGGGCCGACCGATACTGGGTCGACGGTTGCCGCAGCAGAACGCCACGGACACATGCGCAAAAATGCGTCGCACCGCGGACGGGGAGCGCATCTACGTCGAGTGGAGCCTCCTGGAGCCACGCGGAGTCGTCGGCGATGAAGGTGAGAGTGCCGAGACGGATCTCTTGACCCTCGACCAAAACTCCAGCAGACACCATGATGAAAGTACTCGGAAGAATCGCAACTTCCCCACAAAATCGCTAAAACACCTGCCCCACGGTGGGCGCCAACTATCGTGGTTCTAAGCCTGACAGTAGAGTGGGGGTAGGTATGGAGAGGCAATGTCCTAGCTATGGAGAGGTTGTAAGCACAAAGGATGTACGAGTTCAGGCCCTTCTCGGAGGAAGTAACAGCCCTACGTCTCGGAGCCCGGAGGCGGTCGAGTGGATTATGAGTATGAGAATTACAAGGTGCCGAACCCTTCTGCCTGTGGAGGGGCGTGGCTTATATAGAGTGCGCCAGGACCCCAGCCAGCCCACGTAGGAGAGGGTTTAAGGTGAGTTAAGTCTGGGGCGTTACTGGTAACGCCCCACATAAAGTGGCTTTACTATCATAAAGTCTACTTGATTACAGGCCGTTGCAGTGCAGAGTGCCTCTTGACCTTCTAGTGGTCGAGTGAGTCTTCGTGGTCGAGTCCTTCAAGTCAGTCGAGTGTGTCCCTCGTTGGTCGACTGGAAGGCGACTTCTTCTAAGGGTGCCCTTGGGTAAGGTACTTAGATCAGGTCCATGACCCTACCCTAGGTACATAACCCTATCAATCACCATGGACAGTATCAGCAGCATTCCAAGTTATCTGAGCTACAGAAGACACGTCCTCAAACATTTTCTCACACTGACAAACCTCTTGAAGCCGAGGACTGTCTTCGAGATATGGAGAGAAAATTAATTATTGCAAAATGTTCAGACCCCGAGAAGGTATTGTATGCTCCACACTATCTCACAGGAGCAGCCGCATCGTGGTGGGAGAATTTTCTACACATGCATCCCAACGAAAATGACATAACCTGGGATGATTTCAAGGAAGGTTTCCGTGGTGCACACATTCCTAAGAGTATTATGAAAATCAAGAAGAGAGAGTTCGATGACCTCAAACAAAGGAACATGACAGTGTTCGATTACAACAGTCAATTTACTCTATTGTCCCGCTACGCCAATGAAGAGTGTATGACTGAAATCAAGAAGATGGAGAAATTCCTTGACGGTCTGGCGCCCGCGCTTAAATGCCAACTGGTCGTGCACACTTTTCCTGATTTTAAAACACTGGTGGACAAAGCCATTACTCTGGAAAATGAGAGACGCAATCTGGAAGATATCCGCAAGCGAAAAAGGGACCAGACTAATCATGCTCGCAATCACCGAAGCAAGACAGATTTTCAAAAGGGTGGGACACACAAATCCTCATCCAGTGTCTCACGCCCAATCAAGAATTTTCACGCAAGGGACAAGGAATTCACCTATCGCCCCGGCGTTACTTGTTACGCTTGTGGAGAAGAAGGGCACTATGCCAAACAATGCCCCAAGCCAAGGAATTCAACCCCAAAGCCGAACAACGGCGGCAACAATTCCGCGCCCAAGCGAAACAATTTCAATCCCAACAATAACCACAGGAAGGGTCATCTGAACCACGTAACCAAAGAGGAGGCACAAAATGCTCCGGATATTGTACTCGGTACGTTTCCTGTCAACACAATACCTGCAATGGTTTTGTTTGATTCTGGAGCTTCTCACTCTTTCATTTCGAAATTTTTTTCTTTGCAAAATAATTTTTCGATGCTTCCTTTGGAGAAATCCATGATCATCAAGTCCCCTGGGATTCAGCAAGTTACTCAGAATTACTGTCAGAATGTGGTCATTGAGTTCGAAGGATTGGAGTTTCACGCAAATCTTATTGTGTTGGAAAATAAAGGACTGGATGTCATCCTAGGGATGCATTGGCTAACCACCAATAAGGGTTTTATCGACTGTTTCAACAGGACCGTAATTCTCACACACCACCAAGGGAAGACAATAAGAGTATCAGCCAAGGAAGGAAAAATACCCCGGCAACTGAGATTAAATAAGGTGGACGTTTCTGAGCTAAACAAGGTTCCAGTAGTGTGTGAATTTCCAGATGTATTCCCTGAAGAACTACCAGGCATGCCACCAGACCGGGAAATAGAATTCCGCATTGAGCTAGCACCAGGAACCACCCCCATATATAAGAAACCATACAGAATGGCACCATCCGAGTTGATCGAGTTGAAGAAGCAAATAAAGGAATTACTGGAAAAAGGATACATTCGAGCCAGCTCCTCACCTTGGGGATCACCAATTTTATTTGCCAAAAAGAAGGATGGAATGCTGAGATTGTGTATTGACTATCGAGCACTTAACATGGTCACAGTCAAAAACAAATACCCGATGCCAAGGATAAACGATTTGTTTGATCAACTCGCTCAGGCCAAGGTATTCTCAAAAATTGACTTAAGGTCAGGATACCATCAATTGAGGGTACGAACGGAAGATATCCCCGAAACAGCCTTCACCTCCAGATATGGACTGTACGAGTTCACAGTGATGCCATTTGGATTAACTAACGCCCCAGCATATTTTTTCACCTCATGAACAAAGTATTTATGAAGTTTATGGACAAGTTCGTCGTGGTATTCATCGACGATATTCTGGTATACTCCAAGACACCAGAAGAGCACGCAGAACATCTCAGGATTGTGCTAGGAGAGCT
Source organism: Triticum aestivum (assembly GCF_018294505.1). NCBI lineage: Eukaryota > Viridiplantae > Streptophyta > Magnoliopsida > Poales > Poaceae > Triticum > Triticum aestivum. The sequence continues at coordinate 477,741,082 of NC_057794.1, forward strand.
AAGAAAACACCAATTGTATGCCAAGTTCAGCAAGTGTGAATTTTGGCTAAGACAAGTAGGCTTTCAAGGCCACGTGCTGACCCAAGACGGTATCGCAGTGGACCCAGAGAAAGTCAAGGCCGTACTTGGCTGGAAGTCACCAGCCAGCGTAACGGACATACGGAGTTTCTTGGGAATGGCAGGATATTACCGCAGATTTATTGAAGGATTTTCCACCATAGCCAAGCCTATGACACAGTTGCTCAAGAAAGATAAGAAGTTTGAATGGACAGAAGCCTGCGAGAAAAGTTTCCAAGAGCTAAAGCGGAAGTTAACGACAGCACCGGTATTAATTGTACCCGACATACACAAGAATTTTGAAGTATATTGTGACGCGTCCAGAAAGGGTCTCGGATGCGTGTTGATGCAGGAAGGCAAGGTTGTCGCCTATGCTTCAAGGCAACTTCGCAAGCATGAGGAAAATTATCCCACTCATGACTTAGAAATGGCAGCAGTTATTCATGCACTCAAGGAATGGAGGCATTTCTTACTTGGGAATCGATGTGAAATATATACGGATCACAAAAGTCTCAAATATATTTTCACACAGCCAGAACTAAACTTACGGCAACGACGTTGGTTGGAGTTGGTAAAGGATTATGATGTTGGTATCCATTACCATCCAGGGAAAGCAAATGTAGTGGCCGATGCCCTTAGTCGGAACCCCAGCTCCGAAGAAAACTATCTGCACAGCTTGAGGCCCGAATTCCATCAAGAATTTGCCAAGCTCAACTTGCTAATGGTAGCAAAAGGCACCATATCAAACTTGGAAATACAACCCAACCTTGTGGAGAAAATCAAAGAAGCTCAGCCCGGTCACACCAGCATCGAAGGCATCAAAAGAAAGTTGAGTATGGGCAACGCCTCGGAATTCGTCATAGACAATGAAGGAATATTATGGTACGGAGAAAGGCTCTGCGTGCCAAACATAGAAGACCTTAAACAGCAAATTTTAGCTGAAGCACACACCACTCCATATTCAATTCACCCTGGAGGAACCAAAATGTATAAGGATATTCAGGAAAGATTTTGGTGGCACGGTATGAAGAGGGACATAGCCACCTTCATTGCATGTTGCGACTCATGTCAACGCATAAAAGCTGAGCATCAGAGACCAGCCGGACTACTGCAACCGAACAAAATACCTGAGGGGAAATGGGATGAAATAGGGATGGATTTTATTGTCGGACTACCTCGGTCACGACACGGGAATGATGCCATATGGGTCATCAGCGATAGATTAACCAAAGTGGCACACTTTATTCCAATAAAGACGACCCGCACCACTTAGAGGCTTGCCAGGATTTATCTCTCCCGTATAGTATGTCTGCATGGAGACCCGAAGACTATAATATCCGACAGAGGCACTCAGTTCATCTCGAGATTTTGGGAGCATTTACAACAAGCCCTGGGAACCCAACTAGCCTTCAGTATCGCATACCACCCACAGACTGATGGACAGACTGAATGCGTAAACCAAATTTTAGAAGACATGCTGAGAGCATGTGTCCTCACATATGGAACCAGTTGGGAAGAAAGCCTGCCATACGCCGAGTTCGCGTATAACAATAGCTACCAGGCCAGCCTACAAATGGCACCATTTGAGGCTTTATACGGACGAAGATGTCGTACCCCGTTAAATTGGTCAGAGACCGGAGACAGCCGCATCTTCGGACCAGACATGCTCAGAGAAGCCGAGGAAAAGGTCAAGCTAATCAGAGACCGACTTAAGACCGCTCAAAGTCGACAGAAGAGTTATTATGATCAGAAACATCGTAGGGTCAGCTTCGAACCCGATGAGTTCGTATACCTGAGAGTATCCCCTATGAGAGGACTGCAACAGTTTAAGATTAAAGGAAAGTTAGCACCAAGATTCATTGGACCATTCTGCATAGTGGCACGAAGAGGCACTGTACCCTACCAGCTAGACTTACCCGAAGACTTGTCCGACATTCACGACGTGTTCCACGTCTCTCAATTAAGGAAGTGCGTAAGCAACCCAGAGAAACAAGTATCCCATGAAAACATTGACGTGCAGCCATACCTCACTTATCGGGAATGTCCCGTAAGAATATTAGAGGAATCTGAAAGGAGGACCCGACAGAAGACCATCAAGTTTTTCAAAGTCCAATGGAGCAATCACAACGACAGTGAAGCAACTTGGGAAAGCGAGGATTTTCTTCGGGCAGAGCATCCACACTTATTTAAGGATCAGCTGAAATCTCGGGGACGAGATTTTTCCCAAGGGGGTAGGTGTTGTGACACTCCAAAATTTTAATTTGGTTTTTATCAAAAACTTTGTGGTTTTTGAAAAGAGGCCATTTAATTTTTTTTTCAGAAAACCTTCCTCTTAAAAACTTCCTTTGCTTTGGCAAGGATTTTATTTTTTTCAAACTTTGGTGTTTGACCTTTTGAAACTTCTTCTCTGTTGCTTCCCTCTCAAATTCATTTTGGGAGTTTAACCTTTTTCTTTTAAAATGAAACTCTATGAAAACTTGGGATTTTCATATCTTGAAAACCACCCATGACTTTGCATTTTTGCCCATGTGATAAAACCCCTCCCAAACCTCCCCTACTCCTTGTGATCAACCTAAGTTCTCTGTCCCAACTAATCCAAGCAAGTTTTGAATTTTATTCTAATTATTTTTCCTCTCAAATCAATTCTGAAAATTATTTGGAGCCTGAGTGATTTTCAAAGCAAGTACCCTTTTGCATTTGAGTTTTGACCTCAAACCAACTCTCCTGGATAGTCCTTTGTACCCACAACCCAGAACCATCTTGATCCACTCCTTCTCTTTTCAAATTTTTCAAAATTCAGTCTCTGCAAGTTTGGACCAGATTTGCCAAATTTGATGAAATTCATATCTACACTCCTCCAAAAATTCCACCAAAAATCATGCAGCCTACTGGAGCAATGAGTAGCAACTCCACCAAAAATCAGCTCAAGGAAAAATCCCCAGAGGCCAAATTCATTCTGTCGAACACCTGAGCTGCACTGTTTCTTTGCAAGTTCAGAAAGTTCAGTAGATTCAGTCGTTTTCCCTTCGTCAGACTCGATCATGCGGCCAGAGTGCGTCCTGGCGCATTGCACGCAGCCTCTTCTCACTGGCCAGCACCTCGCACGCATGCTTGGCCGATTCCTGGCGTCGGTAGCGGCGAGCCTCGCCGGTGTTGGAAGCTTCTGCGGTGGCTGCACCTTCCGTGGCGGCCAACAAGGGCCCGAGCCCTCTCGCCACGCCACCCAGCGCCGCCCAACACCCCCTGGCTCTCCGCGTGTCCCTGCCATGCCAGCGCACGCCCGTGGCACCGTCGCCGTGGCCCGGCAAGCACGGAACGTGCTCCCTGCCGCCGATGGGCCGCGCCACCCCCGTTCCGTCGAGCTCGCCCATAGCACCAAATCCCAGCCCGTTTAGCACCTAAATGGAACAGGTGGACCTCAACGACGATGCCTAAGCCCCTAATCCCACTGCACATCCATAGCACCGCCGTAATCACTCGCCGGAGATCCCCGTTCACGGCAACCGGCTCGGGCCGCCTATAAAAAGGGCCCCCGAGCTCACCCTCGTGCACGCATCATCACCACTCCTCACCAACGCCCCGCCAGACCACTAGGAGGTCCTCGAGGAGGTCTCCTCCCCCAACTCCAGCCGCCCCGATCCGCCTCGGCCTCCACCACGATTCGCTCCGGTGAGGCCATCTCCGGCGCCCAAACCCCGTCCGTTACCCTCTCTAGCTACCAGGAGCCTAACCCCCTCCTCAATTTGATCTCTGCAGCCCTCTCCGACGAGTCCCTCGACCACCCGAGCCGCCGTCCGCCGGAGCAAAGCTCGCCGTCGACGTGGTACTCGCCGGCGACCACCACCACCACCAACCGACGCGGAATGGCGCCCTGAGCATGAAGGTACCCTCCGATCCCCCTGCCTCGCCGTGGATCGCCGCCGGCGACCACCGCGGCTCTCGGGCGCCGACGAGCTTCGTCCCCCCCCCTTTTTGAAAGTTCAAACCTGACGAGTGGGACCCCACCGTCAGCCTCTCTGCCCTCTCTATTGAAGCGTTTTCTGAAAACGCCTTCTGCCAAATGCGTTTTCCCTTTGGGCTGGCGTAGTTTCTGCCGAAGCGTTTTCTGTTTTTATAAGCTAGCCCCTGGAAATCTTCTGTTTCATTACAGATGAGTCCCTGGACAAAAAACCCTTATAACTTTTAATCAGAAAAGTATTTTTGATTGATTCTTTTTCTGTTCTCTTTAAAATTTTGTCTAGTTTTTTATCAGATTTATTTGAAAAAAATTTGGAATACTTTTTGTGCACTCCTTGGTATTTACGATAGCGCATATATTTCCTTTATACCGTAGATACCGAAGGTGGTGACGGAGCCGCGAACTTCACCGAGCTAGGCTCCGACTACTCTGAACCAGGCAAGCATGTTTGAACTTTTGATATGATGAGTGTCTTGGCATGTTTTGCATTTAGTTAGTTTCATGCCATGTTGAGGGGCATATCGATGAACGTCATTTTATGCAATATTGAGGTAAGTGAGTTCGATGATCCATAAGTGGATGGATGTGAGTACGAATGGCCATGTGTTGGCATGAGGATGGGTAAGATGGCAGTGTCGTAGCATGCCAGTCTTATGCCAGACTATGTGACTTCAGTGTCAAACCGTAATGGTCCAGTTCCTCTCATTTCCTTCCCTGTACTACCACATGTTTTCCGCAAGGAGTATTGTTTAGTAAGTTGCAAACCGCTTTTCTGGTACACACCAAAAGGAGAGGCCGTGATGATGGTTCCATGGCCCTGGATTAAAGCCAATCATCCGGTCAGGGGGCATGGGTGTTTCCGGTTTGGACCGAGAGGTGGGCACCCCTTAGAGCGCGCGTATATAAATTTGATCCCATGCTATTCGAGATTGTGATCTCCCCGTCTCAAAAGTTTTTCTTGGACGATGTCTAGGGTGATTCCTAGCATCAAGAGGTAGGATGGGTGTGTACTGGTTAGCTGTGTTTTCTTCCGAAATACCGTAAACGGAACTAGTCCTTCGTGACTATGGAAATCCGTTGGCTGTGGGAAAAATTTTGTACAAACTCTGCAGAGTCATATATTCCTCCAAATCATCTATTCCCTGTCCTAGATCGATATTATCTTATCCTAATCAAATGTCAGTTTTGATGGCAGAGACTCCGGTGATTCGCATGAGTGCTAATTCCGGTTAAATGATTATTCCTGTGGATGGACTGACCCATTTATTCTCATGAATTAAATGTTTATTATGAGTATTATTTACTTGTGAATAAAAGCCCTTTCTGCGATGTCGCTCAGACGTCCGACTATTGCATTGTTGCATTTTACTTTCTTTTCAAGCCCTTTCTGTGATGTCACCCCGACGTCCGACTGTGGCATTTATTTTAAAGCCCTTTCTGTGATGTCGCCCCGATGTCCGACTGTGGCATTTCTTTTAAAGCCCTTTCTGTGATGTCGCCCCGACGTCCTACTGTGGCATTTCTTTTAAAGCCCTTTCTGTGATGTCGCCCCGACGTCCGACTGTGGCATTTCTTTTAAAAGCCCTTTCTGTGATGTGGCCCCGACATTCGACTGTGGTATTTCTTTTAAAGCCCTTTATGTGGTGTCGCTAAGACGCCCAACTGTGGCATCATTTCCTTATATTTATTTATTCACCTTTCGAGGCGTCGCTTCAGACACCCGATCGGTAGTTATTTATGTTTTGTTGGGATTTCAGGCGGACTACCGCCGTTTCCCTTTTACTTACCTTGTTATGCTAATTTTTGAATGTACATTGGTGATTTAATCATGACGCATCCATGCATGCATTTGTTATATCTTACGTCCGAACTGTCTTGCGAGTACTTTCAAAGTACTCACTGGCTTGTTGATTTGGCCAGATGCTGACGAAGGCGATCTCATGGATGAAGAGTTTGATAGCGAGTCCGACACTTAGAGGTGTCCCAGTCAGTCTCGTGCGACCCTGGATTTGGTCACTGTTTTATATCCGCTTCCGCTACCAAATAACTTCATCGAGCCTCACCTCGACGCTCGATGAGATGACAGACTTAGAGTCTTGTATTTCTCTCCCCGCTGTGTTTCTCCACCACCGCCCTATCCTCGAGTTAGTAGTATGCCTCCACACCACTGTGTCATGTCCGCCATTATGTATAATTATTGGCATGCTTGTAATAATTTGGTTGAGCAACCGTAGTTCGACCCTGTAATATATTTTATACTACTGGCTTATTGTATCAAGAATCTGTCTACCAGTGAGGAGGATTTCTCTCATACTGGACTCAAAAGATTGGTTTCTCAATAAATATTTTTATTGGAAAACCGGTCGTGATAGATATGAAATAAGTGATTTCCTACTTTCGCATTCAGAACATGTGATTTTTAAATTAGGGTTTAATTAGGGATTACACTGCACACGGTTTGCGAAAGTGTAACATCCCAAATTTTCAATTTGGAATGTTATACATTAGATCATCTATGCATATCATATTTTAATTTTTGCATTTTGGTAGATCCCAGAAATTCTACGCAACTCAAGGACCCACGGAGAGAATTGGGGATTTCGTTATTTTCATATTTGAGTTTTCTCAAATTTTGAGAATAGGATCATTTGATTTTGTTATTTTATCGTCAATTATTTCTATTACAAAAATATGAGAGAGGGAATAAAATGACTTTCCCAAAATAAAGAAATATTGAGGATTTAATAATAAAATCAAATAAGATTTTATTTCAGAGGTTTTCGTTATTTTATTTGAATTTAGGAAAAATGTGCATTTTTCAAAATTGCATTTAGGCCCCAAATAAATGTTCACCTTGTGCGGCTTGATTTTAGAAGCCGGGAAACTTTATTTCGGGATTTTTGGAGTCCGTTTAGTATTTCTTTTTATTTTTCTTCTGCACGTAATTTTTTAAAAAAAAAATTAAACGAAGCGACCTAGGGGCCATGTCCGACCCGGACTCCCGGCCGGCTAGGCTTTATAAGCCGGGGGGGGGAGCCCAGCCAGCCTCAGCCCACGCCCCCCCGAACCCTAGCCAGCGCCGCCCCGCCGCCGCCAGCGCCCGCCGCCACTGCCTCACGCCGCCCGAGGTGCACCTCGGTATCTGCGCCGGTTTATTTATTTTATTTTTTTCGAAAAACCGTCGGTTTTTTTAGATTTGGTTTTTTTAATAGATCGGTTTTTCCGATTTATTTAATTAGCGAGCGTTCGTTCGTTCTAGTGAACGTTCGTCGTTTTCCTTTTTCTTGGATTTAATCTGCGATTTTTCTAATCGCGATTCCTGATCCGATTTTCTTTTTAGTATAACTTTTCGCTCGTTTATCGGAATCAGGCGATTCAAGCGCCTCGAGTTTCGTCTCGAAACCCTCTATCCGTTTAACCAACTTAAACAAGTTTTTGCTACGGTAAAATTTGCCTTAGATCCAGATAAGTAGAACGAAGTTGTTTTCTTTCGTCGTTTGAGTTGATTCTTTTTGCAAACCGGAGTTCGTAAGTTGAACCTTCTGGTTAGATCTCTTATTTGACTATTAGCTGTGCATTAGATGAGTACTTATTGTATGCTTGTTTGTTTGTCTGCGATAGAATACCCGGAGTGTGCCGCCTATTACTTCGAATCGCTAGGTTTCCCGGATCATCAGCAAGGCAAGTAACACTTTGATCATACCTTTCCTACTACCCAGTTTTATTGCATTAGATCAATCCTCACACATTGCATGATTAGGATCTATTTAAATTGTGGGATGGGAAGTAGTTGAGGTAGTACCTATTACCTGTTTATCTACAAACCTTTGGGTGTTACTTCTACGTTTGCTTATTATGCCATGCTATGCTAGTAGACGTGGATTGGGTGAGTGATATCCATGACATATGTGAGTTTGTTAATTAATGGTTTATTTAAGGTGGCAACTTAAACACACATCTGGGTGGATTGAGGCACCTTGGTATTCCAGGACTTGCCTGTTTTCTTTTGGACCGCCACCCAGGCTCAAAGGGATCATGAGACTATTCATACTAGAAACTTCCGTGTGCAGCCACAAGCTATTATGGGCTCTAGCATAGTTGATTAAGTCATGCAAATTCTTATAGGGTAGACTAGCAGATGTAGGGGAAAGTAGGTGTAACGGTCTATCCATCGTAAGGTGCTAGCACTTCTAAAAGACTATGTCTTGGTCATCCGTCTTCTCAAACACCATGTAGTGCAAGAAACCAAACGGAGGCGATCGAGTCTTGTGGGGAAAAGTGCACAAACCTCTGCAGAGTGTAATAAACTAATCATTGTTCGCCGTGTCCGCGGTTATGGACAATCTTGAGTATCTAGTATTTGGATTATCATGTGAATCTCAACATGTTACCCTAAATTAATTTTTTGGGGTTGTTAATGATATTTTTAATTGGGATTGAGAATGCTGTCAACCATTCTCAATGTTTAACAACTACCATGATAGTTAAATAAATTTATTCCTTTGTAGTAGGGAAAAATTGGCTTTACGCAAAACTATAACCGTAGATCTTTCCACCAGCCAAGTATGCATATAGTATAGTTGTTTCATTTCATTACTCTCTATGTGCTACCTTGCCAGCATATTCCATGTGCTGACCCGTTTCGGGCTGCAACGTTAATGTTGCAGACTTTTCAGACAACGATTAAGGAGTTTTTAGGTCGTGGTTCTATACTCAGTGATGCCATTGGAGTTGATGGACTCACTTATCTTCCAAGCCTTCCGCTGTTATCGTTATTAGATGGCCTTAAGCCATATTTATTGTAATAAGTTCTCTCTTGAGACACTCGATGTAATAAGTGTGTGATTGCTACTCTGTTATAAATCCTCCGAGTACCGTGTGGTGTAAGCATTACTGATATAGGGATGACACCGGAGCAAAGAGATCATACTATTTGAGGTCTGGTCGCTACAGAAAGCGAAATGTCTGCGATATACGTGGAGATCAGAAACGTTTCTAGGACCCACTATGTGTGCGATCAATCTCCACTGCACACACGAATTTCTCTTGAAAACTGTTTGTGTTAGGCCACCTTACGCAAATGTTTACCACATAAAAACTGTGTGTGATGGATAGCTTTTGCCACACAGTTTCTTCTACGCACCGTGTGTGATGCATTCAATAATGCAAATGATAAAATTAGTAATATCGTGTGCAATGGCAGCGCTATCACAAACGATTAAACGGGAAAAAATGTGTGTGATGTACCTATGAACGGAAATGTTTTCCTTGGAGCGACTATGTGGGATGTACATATGAACATAAACGTCGGGACTGACTGTGTGGGATGTACTTGCGACCGGAAACAATTTCGCTTGTATAATTGTATTTTTTTAGCTCTACTTTACGTATTTCCGTATTTGAGCGCTCGCTGGTTGCACACGACCTCATTTTGCCGAGCGTGTGTGCCAGGAGGGCATATCCCCGACGGTTTCTGGGTCGTCTGGGAAGGACCCCCCTATCGCCCACACTTACTTGGTGACGGTTCCAAATGTCGTCGCGGAAGGGGGTTAAAAACTGTTTGTATAGCACCGACGCGTAGCAGTGTGGGCCAAACCAAACCGATAGTTCGAAGATAATTACAAAGATATCAAATCATGCATATAAGAATTCAGAGAAGGTTCAAATAATATTCATAGATACATTGGAGACGTATCAAGTATCCCCAATCTTAATTCATGCTCGTCCTCGAGTAGGTAAATGATAGAAACAGAATTTTTGATGTGGAATGCTACCTAACATATTTATCCTTGTAATTTTCTTTATTGTGGCATGAATGTTCAGATCCATAAGATTCAAAACAAAAGTTTAATATTGACATTAGTACAATGATACTTCAAGCACACTAACAAGGAAATTATGTCTTCTCAAAATAACATGGCCAAAGAAAACGTATCCCTACAAAATCATATAGTCTAGATATGCTCCATCTTCATCACACAAAATATTCAAATCATGCACAACCCTGATGACAAGCCAAGCAATTGTTTCATACTTTTGATGTTTTCAAACTTTTTCAACTTTCACGCAATACATGAGAGTGGGCCATGCATATCGCACTATAGGTGGAATAGAATATGGTGGTTGTGGAGAAGAAAAAAGGAAGGAGATAGTCTCACATCAACTAGGTGTAGATGCCCATCAATAGAAATCAATGTGAGTGGGTAGGGATTGCCATGCAACAGATGAACTGGAGCTATAAGTTTATGAAAGCTCAAAAAGAAACTAAGTGGGTGTGCATCCAACTCGCTTGCTCATGAAGACCTAGGGAAATTTGAGGAAGACCATCATAGGAATATACAAGCCAAGTTCTATAATGAAAAATTCCCACTAGTATATGAAAGTGACAATATCAAAGACTCTCTGTCATGAAGATCGTGGTACTACTTTGAACAAGAAGTGTGGTAAAAGGATACTAACATTGCCCCTTCTCTCTTTTCTCTCATTTTTAATGGGCTTATTTGGCCTATTTTATTTTTCGTAAAGTCCGAAGACTCATCCTGACTTGTGGGGGAATCATAGCTTCCATCATCCTTTCCTCACATGGTACAATGCTCTAATAATGAAGATCATCACACTTTTATTTACTTACAACTCAAAAATTACAACTCGATACTTAGAACAAAATATGACTCTATATGAATGCCTCCGGAGGTGTACCGGGATGTGCAATGAATCAAGAGTGACATGTCTGAAAGAATTATGAAAGGTGGCTTTGCCACCAATACGATGTCAACTACATGATCATGCAAGGCAATATGACAATGATGGAGCATGCCATAATAAATAGAACAGTGGAAACTTGCATGGAAATATATCTCGGAATGGCTATGAAAATGCCATAATACGTAGGTGTGGTCGCTGTTTTGAGGAAGGTAATGGTGGGTGTATGGTAGCGGTGAAAGTTGCGCGACACTAGAGAGGCTAGCAATGGTGGAAGGGTCAGAGTGCGTATAATCCATGGAATCAGCATTAGTCATAAAGAACTCACATACTTAATGCAAAAATTGATTAGTTATCGAAATCAAGTGCTACGCACATGCTCCTAGGGGGGTGGATTGGTAGGAAAATACCATCGCTCGTCCCCAACCGCCACTCATAAGAAAGATAATCAATAAGTAAATCATGCTCCGACCTCATCACATAACGGTTCACCATACGTGCATGCTACCGGAATCACAAACTTTAACACAAGTATTTCTACAATCCACAATTACTCACTAGAATGACTCTAATATCACCATCTTTATATCTCAAAACAATCATAAGGAATCAAACTTCTCATAGTATTCAATGGACTTTATATGAGAGTTTCTATTACACCCCTCGCGGATGTCTATGATATTAGGAATAAATTCATAGCCAAAGCAAACTACCATGTTGTTTAGAGACTCTCAAAATCGTATAAGTGAAGCATGAGAGTTCAACAATTTCTATAAAATAAAGCCACCGCCGTGCTCTAAAAAGATATAATCGAAGCACTAGAGCAAAATTGCCTAGCTCAAAATATATAAGTGAAGCACATAGAGTATTCTAATAAATCACGATTCATGCATGTCCCTCTCAAAAGGTGTGTACAGAAAAGATGATTGTGGAAAAGTGAAAAGCAAAGACTCATATCATACAAGATGCTCCATGCAAAACACATATCATGTGGTGAATAGAAATATAGCCTCAAGTAAAGTAGCCGATAGACGAAGATGAAAGACGGGATGCCTTCCGGGGCATCCCCAAGCTTAGGCTCTTGGTTGTCCTTGAATATTACCTTGGGGTGCCTTGGACATCCCCAAGCTAGGCTCTTGCCACTCCTTATTCCATAGTCCAACAAATCCTTACCCAAAACTTGAAAAATTCACAACACAAAACTCAACAGAAAATCTCATAAGCTCTGTTAGTGTAAGAAAATAAATCACCACTTTTGGTACTATTGTGAACTCATAATTTATTTATATTGGTGTAATATCTAATGTATTCCAACTTTTCCATGGTTCATACCTCCCGATACTGCCCATAGATTCAACAAAATAAGCAAACAACACATAGAAAACATAATCTGTCAAAAACAGAACAGTCTGTAGTAATCTGTAACTCTCGAATACTTGTGTAACTCAAAATATTCTGAAAATTTCGGAAAACCTGGGTAAATTTTCTATTAATCTTCTGCAAAAAGAATCAGTATTTTATCTGTCACAGCCCTAGCTCAGCCGCTGTTGTCTTTTCTTGATCATCATGTCATCATGTTTAAAATTCAAATGAATTTGAAATGGAGACTATTAAACCCTAGCAGCAAATGAAATTCAACTAGGGTCAAAATTAAATCTTTTCAATGAACCCAAAATGCCCTTCATAAATGTTCATCATTTTTGAATTGGTCTAGAACCTCAGCCAAAAATGGTGCACACTTCTATAAGACACTCTGGATTTTTGAATTAAATCATAAGTATTTGAATTTGGACATTTAAATTCCATAAACTATATTAAATGTCCAAATTATCATGAAAGCATATGAGGGCTGTTGGAAATAATTCTACAAGTGCCCACAAATATTTCCAGGATTTTATCAAATGATTTAGTATCTTTACAAAATCAGAACAAAGCAAATAAATAGAAAACATAAAGAAAATAGGAAAGAGAGAGAGAGAGGGCACTGACCTGGCAGCCCACTTACCTGGCCAGCTAGCGGCCTGGTAAGGCAGCCCAACCCACTAGGGGCGGGGGCGTCTTCCCCCCCATGCCAGTACAACGTCGCACACATGGTCGCTGCATGCCGGCACGCGCCCGAGCCACCTCCTGCTTCCGCCGACGCTGGAGGCTTGCTGGAGACGCCATGCAGCCTCCCCGACCACCTCGCACTTGATACGTCTCCAACGTATCTACTTTTCCTAACGCTTTTCCTCTTGTTTTGGACTCTAATTTGCATGATTTGAATGAAACTAACCCTTTACTGACGCTGTTTTCAGTAGAACTACGATGGTGATGTTTTTGTGCAGAAATAAAAGTTCTCGGAATGGAACAAAACTTTGTGAGGATCTTTTATATCAATAATAAGAATTTCTGGAGCCAAGACCTGCTGGAGAGGGGCACCTTGGTGGGCACAACCCACCTGGGCACGCCCCCTATGCTGGCACATCTAGGTGGGTTGTCCCCACCTAGTGGCCCCGTTGACCCTGAAGCCAATGCTATAAAATCCTATTTTCGGAGAAAAAATCAAAGAGAAAGAATTATCACGATCCACGAGACAGAGCCACCGCCAAGCCCTGTTCTTCATTGGGAGGGAAGATCTGGAGCCTGTTTGGGGCTCCGAAGAGGGGGAACTTCGTTTTCGGTCATCACCAACCCTTCTCCATTGCCAATTCCATGATGCTCCCCATTCGGGGGTGAGTAATTTCTTCGTAGGCTCGCTGTCGGTGTCAAAACCGGCAGATCTCGGGTAGCGGTCCCGTACTGTGCGTCTAAGGTCGATGGTAACAGGAGACAGGGGACACAATGTTTACCCAGGTTCGGGCCCTCTCTATGGAGGTAATACCCTACTTCCTGCTTGATTGATCTTGATGAATATGAGTATTACAAGAGTTGATCTACCATGAGATCGTAATGGCTAAACCCTAAAAGTCTAGCATGTCTGACTATGATTATGATGATATATGTCTATGGACCTAGCCCTCGGTTTATATAGACACCGGAGGGGTCTAGGGTTACATAAGGTCGGTTACAGAGAAAGGAATATTCATATTTGGACGCCAAGCTTGCCTTCCACGCCAAGGAGAGTCCCATCCAGACATGGGTTGAGTCTTCGGTCTTTGTATCTTCACAGCCCACCAGTCCAGCCCATGTCCAATAGGTCGGACGCCCGGGGACCCCTTAGTACAGGACTCCCTCAGTAGCCGCCAAACCAGACTTCAATGACGAGGTGTCCGGCGCGCAGATAGTCTTCGGCATTGCAAGGTGGGTTCCTCCTTCAGTGACTTCAAAGTGATGTATTCGGCTTTCCATTTAATGTCGTACCCCTCGGCTTCCACGCCTTCCTGACTTCAGCTTTGATACGTCTCCAACGTGTCTGTAATTTTTGATTGCTCCATGCTATTATATTATCTATTTTGGATGTTAATAGGCTTATTTTTACACTTCTATATTATTTTTGGGACTAACCTATTAACCGGAGGCCCATCCCAAATTGCTGTTTTTTGCCTATTTTAGAGTTTCACCGAAAAGGAATATCAAACGGAGTCCAAACGGAATGAAACCTTCAGGAGCATTATTTTTGGAACAAACGTGATCCACGAGACTCGGAGTGGGTGTCAAGAAACAAAAGAGGAGGCCACAAGGCAGGGGGCACGCCCACCCCCCTGGGCACGCCCTCCACCCTCGTGGGCCCCTCGTTGCTCCACCAACATACTTCTTCCTCCTATATATATCCATATACCCCGCAAACATCCAGGAGCACCACCAAACCCTATTTCCATCACCGTAACCTTCTGTACCCAAGAGATCCCATCTTGGAGCCTTTTTCGGAGCTTCGCCGGAGGGGGCATTGATCATGGAGGGCCTCTACATCAACTCCATGGCCTCACCAATGATGTGTGAGTAGTTTAATTCATACCTTCGGGTCCATAGATAGTAGCTAGATGGCTTTTTCTCTCTCTTTGGATCTTAATACAAAGTTCTCCTCGATTCTCTTGGAGATCTATTCGATGTAATCTTCTTTTGTGGTGTGGTTGCCGAGATCCGATGAATTGTTGGTTTATGATCAAGTTTATCTATGAACAATATTTGAATCTTCTCTGAATTCTTTTATGTATGATTGGTTTATCTTTTCAATTCTCTTCGAATAATCAGTTTGGTTTGGCCTACTAGATTGGTCTTTCTTGCGATGGGAGAAGTGCTTAGCTTTGGGTTCAATCCTGCGGTGCTCGATCCCACTGACAGAAAGGGAAACGACACATATTGTATTGTTGCCATCGAGGATGAAAAGATGGGTATATATCATATTGCATGAGTTTATCCCTCTACATCATGTCATCTTTCTTAAGGCGTTACTCTGTTCTTATGAACTTAATACTCTAGATGCATGCTGGATAGCGGTCGATGTATGGAGTAATAGTAGTAGATGCAGAATCGTTTCGGTCTACTTTTCACGGACGTGATGCCTATATACATGATCATACCTAGATATTCTCATAATTATTCGCTTTTCTATCAATTGCTCGATAGTAATTTGTTCACCCACCGTAATACTCTATCTTGAGAGAAGCCACTAGTGAAACCTATGGCCCCCGGGTATATTTTCCATCATACAAGTTTTCAATCTACTTTATTTTGCTATCTTTTACTTTCAATCTATATCATAAAAATACCAAAAATATTTATCTTATTATAATCATCTCTATCAGATCTCACTCTTGTAAGTGGCCGTGAAGGGATTGACAACCCCTTTATCGCGTTGCTTGCGAGGTTCTTATTTGTGTGTGTAGGTACGAGGTGACTCGCGCGTGGTCTCCTACTGGATCGATACCTTGGTTCTAAAAAACTAAGGGAAATACTTACGCTGCTCTGGTGCATCACCCTTTCCTCTTCAAGGGAAAACCAACACAGTGCTCAAGAGGTAGCAAGCTTCCACGTGGCGAGTGAATATGAGAGGTCGGGGTATTTTTGCACATACCACCCTGACCGTACAAGAGAGGTGCCTATTTTAAGAGAATAGATCTCAGATCCATTCCACACCCCGCGGGAAAATCCTCAGAGCTTGCTAAGCAGAACCACCCCAACATGGGTAATGCTCCCAGCTCTTCCTCTCATCCCCATGGCTCCGAAAAGGGTGATTGGGAGAGATGCTTCATGTCTCACAGTCAGGTGTTGAAGCTGCAAAAACAGGGCTTTCTTCCTCCCGCAGATCTAGTCCCTGTACGAGCAGGGCTGATGTCCTTCAATGGAGGGGTGCATGCGGAGAACTTCCCCGATCCATCCAGGGGGGAACGAGTATGCTTCTTTCCCTTCTTTCTAAGAGGCATCGGATTTCCAATCCATCCCTTCCTCCAAGGACTTCTGGAGTATTATGGCCTCCAACTGCACAGTTTCACTTCCGCCTCCATCCTGCACATCGCGGGTCATGTTGCTCTATGGGAGCTATTCCTAGGCTGTGAGGCCCATTTTGAATTATGGAGAAAACTATTCTGCCTCGTCCCTCTTAATCAAGGGGGGTCAATATTCTAAGTGGGAGGAGCCGAAGTGTGGCGTACCGCCGGGACCGGATACCTGTCCGGCACGCCGAACAAGGCTTCCGAAGAGTGGCCTTCCGAATGGTTCTATATTGACGACGTCGCTCTTCCTGACCCAGTCCGAATGGGCCTCCCCGAATTTTCAAGCGCTTCGTTGAAGAAACACCATAGTTGGCATCCTCAAAGCCTCGAGGAGGAGGATAGCGCATAAGTCAGTCAGTTGATGGGCAAGATTAAGATGCTTTCCTAGTCCGAATTGTCAATAATCGAGGTAATGGCGATCTTCATTGTGCGGGGGTCCAACCACTCCAATACAGAGGGCTTCCTATAATGGGGAAGATGACACCTCACGTTATGGTCGGAAGGGTCCAAAAAACCCCGCCGCTTTGGTCAAAATATTGGCCGAACTATACAAAGGGGAGATGGAGGAGTTCACTCGTCTCCAATGTCAAGATGGATTTTCCATGTATAATCCTCCTAGCTGGGTAAGCTCTAATCCCTCCATTTTACTCCTCTCCCTGAATCATTTTCGATGGACAGTAACCTATCCACTCGCTACAGGCATGGCGGAAGGCCATCGAGGGGATCCATAGCCCCGCTCCCCAGCCAGAGGGTCACAACCGGGACCTTGACCCCGGATTCGAAGAAGATCCGGAAATATTTGTGGAGCTCGAGGATGGAGTATTCTATCAGATGAGTTACGATGGTACGGAAGTACCCATCATCGCCGATTACCCCGATCTCCTCCCTGCTTCGCATGTGAGTAATTTAAAAGACACCTTCTTCGGAAGAGTTTCCTTACTATGCCTCACCCACCACACTATTTCTTGTTCCAAAGGGGAGGCGCTCGATGCCACAACATGCACCAGAAGCGTCTCCAAGGAGAACGGCGCCCGCGCCGAGCATATCTTCGAAGAGGATGGCAAATGATAACACGACAGAACCCTCGTGAAAGAGGTAAGGCTTTCTTTTCAAGAATACATCTTCTGATTGCCAGATCAAATCGTGATGCCATTCTTCACATTCTATCAGGAAAAGTATTCGTCGAACCGTGTCCGACGATCCAGCTGGACGTGACTCCACTAGTCAGGTTCCGGACCCTACCCTAAGAACGGGGGCTGACACGGGAGTGGCGCCAAACTGTCCTTCCACAGAGGATTCAAATGATATGTCCATCACAAACTCTGAAGTGGAGAGCACCATGAATCATCGTCGTTGGACGACCGCTCTTCGTGACCCCGACTTTTCAAAGGAGGCATTTAATGCCTTCAGCTTGGCCGATGCGTACATCCGAGATGCTCGGGATGGACTTGCCAGAGCCATGGACCAGCATCTGAAATATATGCGGGTAAGTGTAGATTTAATAGTCATACACCAGTAGCCCCCGAGACTTAAAGAAGTTGATACAACTGATTTAAGGATCATTGTATAATTGGGAACTTACGGAGAAGAACAGCCTGTTATCTCAGGAACTAGAAAAGTATCGGACCTAGCTAACTGCTGCCAATGCCGAACTGGAGAAGTCCAAGAAGGCGTCTCCTGGTAATGTTCCCCTCCATCGAGAAAACATAATGGTATACCAATAATGTTAACACGGTTGCTCACTCTTAATAGGATCATTAGAACAGCTACAAGAGCAACTGAAAGTCGCTCAAGGTGGAGAACGAGAAGCCAAAAAACTACTAGTCGCGGGCGAGCGTGTGTTAACATGAGTCGTGGAGGAGAAAAACAAGCTCCAGGATTCCAATACCCAACTGGGCGAGGAACTGAAAGATGTACAGGCCCAGCTGGCTGACTCCATAAAGGAGAATAAAAGGCTGTGAGGCGGCATATTCAGTATGTGGTCGAACTTACCTTCGAATAATTCAGAGATAGAGGGAACTAACAGAGTTATGTCTATAGGTATGCTGACCGGTCAACCCGGAGAGGAGATGTCCAGATTCTCAAGCGATCTGCTACAAGAGCTGTTGCAAGTGCACGAGCAGGCTTCGCAGGCGATGCGAAGTGTTGCCAAGGCCTTATGGCCATCCGCCTCCCCTCCAGGAAAGATGGAGGAGCTTATACAGCTATTCAAGGGAGCATGGCGGCGCTTTCAATTGTGGAAGATATCGGCGTGCCGGGAAGGTGCACGAGAAGCCTGGGCCATGGTGAAAACACGGTATACCAAGCTTGATCCAAATCATATAGCTCGGGTCGGACCTCTAGGGTCAGATGGAAAATAAGTTCCTGTTAATTTGGTATATGACCAAGTAGAAGTAGCTGCCAAGTATTCCAAGCAAGATTGTAAGTTAGACAGCCTGCTGGACGGTATAGAGGAGGAAAATTTTGAGTCCAAGTGACTATGTACTTTCCTTGACATATGTAACTCTAGCTGAATTATAAAACGAGTGTCATGGCAGACCTTTTTGCTTCGACCTCTGGACCCGAAGATGCGAAGTGTTTCCGAAAACCTGAGTAGTAAAATAGACCGGGGTATGCGTGGAAACAAGGTGTAGGGGTCATAGTTGCTTGAACAGACCAGTTGTATCCATCTAGTTATGTTATATTACATTATGATTGTAAGAAACATCTTCCAGAGAGAATAGTTCCATTAAGGGTTACTTTCCCTGGGTATGCATGCGTTAAAATGCATGTCCGAACTATGATTGGAAAAAATCGCAGTATACGTAACATCTGGGGGTTCACCATGGGGTGAATGCAAAAACATCTTTAATACACCTAGCGAATATTCCCTTAAGAACGCTAGCTTTCGGCTTCACCCAGTCTGAGGTACACATCCGGATGACCCGGCAGTAACAATCACAGAGGTGCTCCCTTTATACCCAAGCCGAACTAACGGGAACGTAGGGCATAAGCACAGGAGCCTGGCAACCCAGCTTGGCCAAAACTTAAATCATATCGACGCATATAATGGCGAAGAAAGGGTACATATGGGAAAAACGCATATGTGATGAGCTTGATGCTCAGAAAATAAGAATAAGCTTATGTCCGGGAAGCCCCCAGGTATAATGGACGTACATGTTCAAGGATGTGTGCATCAAAGGTGCACAGTTTAGCCGTGCAAAAGCTTTAAGGCTTAGAGGAATGAAAAGAGAGGAAAAATAAAGGAAACAACAGGGAGAAGGAGACGAACAAATAGTTCGGTGCTAGGCATAGAATCTTCGGAGTCTAGCCGCGTTCCGGGGGTTCGGCTCTAGGCGATTGTCTGATGCAGTACGCAGGCGGTATGCTCCTCCAGTGAGAACTTCATCAATGATGAAGGGACCTTCCCACTTGGGCTTGCATTTGTCCTTTTTCGTCTCCGGCAAGTGTAGAACGAGTTCGCCAACATTATAAGTCTTGGCCTGTATTTCTCTGCTTTGATATTTGTCGGCTTGTTATTGATAAAATGCGGAACGGGCTTTTGCAATATTGCGCTTTTCCTCCGGGGCATCTAGGCTGTCCTGCCGATCAAGCTCAGCCTCTCTCTCTCTCTCTCTTCGTACATGCGCAGTCGAGGTGAGTCATGAATAATATTGCAGGGCAACACAGCCTCCGCGTCGTACACCATTAAGAAAGGTGTATATCCTGTAGTGCAGTTGGGCGTGGTCCGCAGCCCCTTGAGTACGGAGTCAAGCTCCTCAACCCAGTGCTGGTCTGATTCTCTTAGGGTGTGTTTGGTTGAGGTCATGGGCTGGAATGTAATGGGTCCGTTCCGTTCCTGGGCCTGATTCCTCTGTTTGGTAGTAGCGAAGAATTGGAACCTATCCATTCCCCCGAACGGAATATTCGCTTGAGATCTGAAATGTGCTCGTACCTCCGATTTGGAGAAATCACGCGGAACGCCTCGCATCTCACTCATCCCCCACGACTCCCTCGTCTTCGAACACAATCCCAGTGCCGCCACTCCGTTTCGATCTGCGCCCCAGCTTCTCAACCTCTCGGGCGCCGCCTCTCCTCGCCTCTGTATCTCCGGCGATGCCTCTCAGTCTCCTATCGAGGCTCTGCTCGTCCCTTTGGCCTCCTTGCCCATGCTCCACACCGGGCCGCTCCGGAGCTCCACGAGCTGAAGCTGGAACACAATGGGTGGCTGCATCTCGCAAGCCATGCCCTCGATGACGAATTCGTGGTGCTAGCGACTGCAAGCTCCGGCTGCAGTGCCCGTCCCTTTACTAGGTGCCACAGCTGGGCAAGCAGCGGAAAGAGGCGACAACTATGACTTGATTCATTCGTAGCTATCACAACTAGCTTGATTTGGGAACCATTTATGGGTGGATGCCTTGTATTTTACTAATCACACCATCTTTGGTAGCTTTTCCTAATAACAGCAAGCTCAATTTCTAGTAATTGACATCTATTTTGAGTTTTTGACGCATCTTTTGATTGAATTTTTTTACATGTAAATGGATGACTTGTATTTTGACAGATTTTGCACATGTAGATACTTGCAGTTTTTATTATATGTTTCTTGTTTTTATTTGATGCGAGTCAATATATTTGAGTGGTGAGATGAATAAATTCATTTCGTTCCATCCTGTAAACCAAACACCAAAATGTAATCATTCCATTCCTATGAATTGCTCGTACCAAACACAAGGACGGAACCGACCGACCCATTCCCTTAGAATGGAACCATGCCATTACATTCCACTTCGTTCTTGAACCAAACACACCCTCAAAGACTGCACTAGTCTGGGTTTGATGCCGCTCATAATAAGACCATTGGCCCGTTTGACTGACCGTTTGTTTGCCGGTGATAGACAGAGGCGTAATCGAGCTTAATGCCCAGATTAGCAAACCAAGTTTTCACCTCATCGGCTGTGAAATTGGAGCTGTTATCGATGATGATGCTGTGTGGAACACCATAATGGTGAACCACGCGGGATATGAATTCTATCACTGGCCCCTCCTCGGCCGTTTTAACTGGTTTGGCCTCTATCCACTTAGTGAATTTATCCACCCTGACCAGCAGATACTTTCCCTTATGGCTTCCTCCTTTAAGGGGTCCGACCATATCGAGCCCCCAGACCGCGAAAGGCCAAGTGATGGGGATCGTTTGTAGAGCGGTGGGGGAATATGACTTTGGTTGGCGAAGAACTGGCATCCGACGCAACATTGGACAAGGTCATGTGCATCTGTGATGTCTACTACACAACCTTCTTCTTGTAGATGTTGTTGGGCCTCCAAGTGTAGAGGTTTGTAGGAAAGTAGCAAATTTTCCCTCAAGTGGATGACCTAAGGTTTATCAATCCGTAGGAGGCGTAGGATGAAGATGGTTTCTCTCAAGCAACCCTGTAACCAAATAACAAAGAGTCTCTTGTGTCCCCAACACACCCAATACAATGGTACATTGTATAGGTGCACTAGTTCGGCGAAGAGATGGTGATACAAGTGCAATATGGATAGTAGATAAAGGTTTTTGTAATCTGAAATTATAAAAACAGTGAGGTAACTAATGATAAAAGTGAGCATAAATGGTATTGCAATGCTAGGAAACAAGGCCTAGGGTTCATACTTTCACTAGTGCAAGTTCTCTCAACAATAATAACATAATTGGATCACATAACTATCCCTCAACATGCAACAAAGACTCACTCCAAAGTCACTAATAGCGGAGTACAAACGAAGAGATTATGGTAGGGTATGAAACCACCTCAAAGTTATTCTTTCCAATCAATCCGCTGGGCTATTCCTATAAGTGTCACAAACAGCCCTAGAGTTCGTACTAGAATAACACCTTAAGACACAAATCAACCTAAACCCTAATGTCACCTAGATACTCCAATGTCACCTCAAGTATCCGTGGGTATGATTATACGATATGCATCACACAATCTCAGATTCATCTATTCAACCAACTGATAGAACCTCAAAGAGTGCCCCAAAGTTTCTACCGGAGAATCACGATGAAAACGTGTGCCAACCCCTATGCATAGGTTCATGGGCGGAACCGACAAGTTGATCACCAAAACATACATCAAGTGAATCACGTGATATCCCATTGTCACCACAGATACGCATGGCAAGACATACATCAAGTGTTCTCAAATGTTTAAAGACTCAATCCGATAAGATAACTTCGAAGGGAAAACTCAATTAGTCACAAGAGAGTAGAGGGGGAGAAACATCATAGGATCCAAATATAATAGCAAAGCTCGTGATACATCAAGATCGTATCACCTCAAGAACATGAGAGAGAGAGAGAGATCAAACACATAGCTACTGGTACATACCCTCAACCCCGAGGGAGAACAACTCCCTCCTCATCATGGAGAGCACCGGGATGATGAAGATGGCCACGGGAGACGGATTCCCCCTCCGGCAGGGTGCCGGAATAGGTCTAGATTGGTTTTCGGTGGCTTTGGAGGCTTCTAGACGCGGAACTCTCGATCTATTGTGCTCCCCGATCGTTTTAGGGTATATGGATATATATAGGCGAAAGAAATATGTCAGGGGAGCCACGAGGGGCCCTCGAGGGTGGAGGGCGCGCCCTAGGGGGGTGGGCGCGCCCCCTGCCTCGTGGCTCCCTCGTTTCTTTGCTGACGTGCACTCCAAGTCTATCTGGTAGCTTTCCTTCCAAAAATAACTTCTCCAGAAGGTTTCATTCCGTTTCGACTCCATTTGATATTCCTTTTCTTCAAAACACTGAAACAAGGGAAAGAACATGAACTGGCACTGGGCTCTGGGTCCATAAACATCCAAAACACATAATATAATAGCATGGAACAATCAAAAATTATAGATACGTTCGAGACGTATCAGCATCCCCAAGCTTAATTCCTGCTCGTCCTCAAGTAGGAAAATGATAAAAACAGAATATTTGATGTGGAATGCTACCTAACATATTTATCCATGTAGTTCTCTTTATTGTGGCAAGAATATTCAGATCCATAAGATTCAAGACAAAAGTTTAATATTGACATAAAAATAATAATACTTAAAGCATACTAACCAAGCAATCATGTCTTCTCAAAATATCATGGCCAAAGAAAGCTATCCCTACAAAATCATATAGTCTGGCTATACTCCATCTTCACCACACAACGTAATTAAATCTTGCACAACTTCGATGACAAGCCAAGCAATTGTTTCATACTTTTGATGTTCTCAAACTTTTTCAATCTTCACGCAATACATGAGCGTGAGCCATGGACATAGAACTATAGGTGGAATAGAATGGTGGTTCTGGAGAAGACAAAAAGGGAGAAGATAGTCTCACATCAACTAGGCGTATCAACGGGCTATGGAGATGCCCATTAATAGATATCAATGTGAGTGAGTAGGGATTGCCATGCAACGGATGCACTAGAGCTATAAGTGTATGAAAGATCAACAAAAGAAACTAGTGGGTGTGCATCCAACTCGCTCGCTCACGAAGACCTAGGGCATTTTGAGGAAGCCCATCATTGGAATATACAAGCCAAGTTCTATAATGAAAGATTCCCACTAGTATATGAAAGTGACAACATAGGAGACTCTCTGTCATGAAGATCATGGTGCTACTTTGAAGCACAAGTGTGGTAAAAGGATAGTAGCATTGCCCCTTCTCTCTTTTTCTCTCATTTTTTTTATTTTTTATTTGGGCCTTCTCTTTTTTTATATGGCCTCTGTTCTGTTTTTTTTTGTTTGGGCTTGTTTGGCCTCTTTTATTTATTTATTTTCGTCCGGAGTCTCATCCCGACTTGTGTGGGAATCATAGTCTCCATCATCCTTTCATCACTGGGACAATGCTCTAATAATGATGATCATCACACTTTTATTTACTTACCACTCCAGAATTACAACTCGATTCTTAGAACAAAATATGACTCTATATGAATGCCTCCGGCGGTGTACCGGGATGAGCAATGACTCATGAGTGACATGTATGAAAGAATTATGAATGGTGGTTTTGCCACAAATACAATGTCAACTACATGATCATGCATAGCAATATGACAATGATGGAGCGTGTCATAATAAACGGAATGGTGGTAAGTTGCATGGCAATATATCTCGAAATGGCTATGGAAATGCCATGATAGGTAGGTATGGTGGCTGTTTTGAGGAAGTTATATGGTGGGTTTAAGGTACCGGCGAAAGTTGCGCGGTAGTAGAGAGACTAGCAATGGTGGAAGGGTGATAGTGCGTATAATCCATGGACTCAACATTAGTCATAAAGAACTCACATACTTATTGCAAAAATCTATTAGTTATCGAAACAAAGTACTACGCGCATGCTCCTAGGGGGATAGATTGGTAGGAAAAGACCATCACTCGTCCCCGACCGCCACTCATAAGGAAGATAATCAATAAATAAATCATGCTCCGACTTCATCACATAACGGTTCACCATATGTGCATGCTACGAGAATCACAAACTTTAACACAAGTATCTCTCAAATTCACAACTACTCATTAGCATGACTCTAATATTAGCATCCTCATATCTCAAAACAATCAACAAGTATCAAACTTCTTATAGTATTCAATGCACTCTATATGAAAGTTTTTATTATATCCCTCTTGGATGCACATCATATTAGGACTGATTTCATAACCAAAGGAAACTACCATGCTTTTCTAAAGACTCTCAAAATAATATAAGTGAATCATGATGGATCAATTATTTCTACAAAATAAAACCACCACCGTGCTCTAAAAAGATATAAGTGAAGCACTAGAGCAAAAACAAACTACTCCGAAAGATATAAGTGAAGCTCAATCAGTAGTCGAATAATTATGCAACTATGTGAAGACTCTCTAACATTTAAGAATTTCAGATCTTGATATTTTATTCAAACAGCAAGAAAATACTAACAAAATAAATTGACGCTCCAAGCAAAACACATATCATGTGGTAAATAAAAATATAGCTCCAAGTAAATTTACCGATGAACAAAGACGAAAGAGGGGATGCCTTCCGGGGCATCCCCAAGATTAGGCTCTTGGTTGTCCTTGAATATTACCTTGGGGTGCCTTGTGAATCCCCAATCTGAGGCTCTTGCCACTCCTTATTCCATAGTCCATCGAATCTTCCCCCAAAACTTGAAAACTTCACAACACAAAACTTAACAAAAAACTCATAAGCTCCGTTAGTATAAGAAAATAAATCACCACTTAGGTACTGTTGTGAACTCATTCTAAATTCATATTGGTGTAATATCTACAGTATTCCAACTACTCTATGGTCCATACCCTCCGATACTCCTCATAGATTCATCAAAATAAGCAAACAACACATAGAAAACAGAATCTGTCAAAAACAGAACAGTCTGTAGTAATCTCTATCAAACTTATACTTATGGAACTAATACAATTCTCAAATAAATTGGTGGACCTGAGTAATTTATATATTAATCATATGAAAAAGGAATTAACTCAATATCACTCTCCAATAAAAACTGGCAGCCATTCTCGCGAGTGCTAAAGTTTCTGTTTTTACAGCATGATCATAAAGACTTCACCCAAGTCTTCCCAAAGGTTCTACTTGGCACAAACACTAATTAAAACATAAAACCACATCTAAACATAGGCTAGATGAATTACTTATTACTAAACACGAGCAAAAATCAAGGAACAAAAATAAAATTGGGTTGCCTTCCGACAAGCGTTGTCGTTTAACGCCCCTAGCTAGGCATGATGATTTCAATGATGCTCACATAAAAGATAAGAATTGAAACATAAAGAGAGCATCATGAAGAATATGACTAGCGCATTTAAGTCTAACCCACTTCCTATGCATAGTGATTTCGTGAGCAAACAACTTGTGGGAACAAGAATCAACTAGCATAGGAAGGAAAAACAAGCATAACTTTAAAACTTTAAGCACATAGAGAGGGAACTTGATATTATTGCAATTCCCACAAGCATATATTCCTCCCTCATAATAATTTTCAGTAGCATCATGAATGAATTTAACAATATAACTATCACATAAAGCATTACTTTCATGATCTACAAGCATAGAAAATTTACTACTCTCCACATAAGCAAAAATCTTCTCATTTGGAATAGTAGTGGGAGCAAACTCAACAAAATAATTATCATGTGAGGCATAATCCAATTGAAAACTAAAATCATGATGACAAGTTTCATGGTTATCATTACTCTTAATAGCGTACGAGTCATCACAATAATCATCATAGATAGCAACTTTGTTGTCATAATCAATTGGAACCTCTTCCAAAATAGTGGATTCATCACTAAATAAAGTCATGACCTCTCCAAATCCACTTTCATCAATATAATCATCATAAACAGGAGGCATGCTATCATAGTAAACTTTTCTCATCAAAACTTGGGGCAGAAAAAAATATCATGTTCATCAAACATAGCTTCCCCAAGCTTGTGGCTTTGCATATCATTAGCATCATGGATATTCAAGGAATTCATACTAACAACATTGCAATCATGCTCATCATTCAAATATTTAGTGCCAAACATTTTAATGCATTCTTCTTCTAACACTTTGGCACAATTTTCCTTTCCATCATACTCACGAAAGATATTAAAAAGATGAAGGGTAGGATGCAAACTCAATTCCATATTTTTGTTCTTTATTTTATAAACTAAACTAGTGCTAAAACAAGAAACAAAAAGATTCAATTGCAAGATCTAAAGATATACCTTCAAGCGCTAACCTCCCCGGCAACGGCGCCAGAAAAGACCTTGATGTCTACTACACAACCTTCTTCTTGTAGACATTGTTGGGACTCCAAGTGCAAAGGTTTGTAGGACAGTAGAAAATTTTCCCTCAAGTGGATGACCTAAGGTTTATCAATCCGTAGGAGGCGTAGGATTAAGATGGTTTCTCTCAAGCAACCCTGCAACCAAATAACAAAGAGTCTCTTGTGTCCCCAACACACCCAATACAATGGTAAATTGTATAGGTGTACTAGTCCGGCGAAGAGATGGTGATACAAGTGCAATATGGATAGTAGATAAAGGTTTTTGTAATCTGAAATTATAAAAACAGCAAGGTAACCAATGATAAAACTGAGCATAAGCGGTATTGCAATGCTAGGAAACAAGGCCTAGGGTTCATACTTTCACTAGTGCAAGTTCTCTCAACAATAATAACATAATTGGATCACATAACTATCCCTCAACATGCAACAAAGAGTCACTAATAGTGGAGTACAAACAAAGAGATTGTGGTAGGGTACGAAACCACCTCAAAGTTATTCTTTCCAATCAATCCGTTGGGCTACTCCTATAAGTTTCACAAACAGCCCTAGAGTTCATACGAGAATAACACCTTAAGAGACAAATCAACCAAAACCCTAATGTCACCTAGATACTCCAATGTCACCTCAAGTATCTGTGGGTATGATTATATGATATGCATCACACAATCTCAGATGCATCTATTCAACGAACTCATAGAAGTTTCTACCAGAGAATCACGACGAAAACGTGTGCCAACCCCAATGCATAGGTTCATGGGCGGAACCCGCAAGTTGATCACCAAAACATACATCAAGTGAATCACGTGATATCCCATTATCACCACAGATACGCAAGGCAAGACATACATCAAGTGTTCTCAAAATGTTTAAAGACTCAATCCGATAAGATAACTTCAAAGGGAAAACTCAATTCATCACAAGAGAGTAGAGGGGGAGAAACATCATAGGATCCAAATATAATAGCAAAGCTCACGATACATCAAGATCGTATCACCTCAAGAACACGAGAGAGAGAGAGATCAAACACATAGCTACTGGTACATACCCTCAACCCCGAGGGAGAACTACTCCCTCCTCGTCATGGAGAGCACCGGGATGATGAAGATGGCCACCGGAGAAGGATTCCCGCTCCGGCAGGGTGCCAAAATGGGTCTAGATTGGTTTTCGGTGGCTAGGGAGGCTTCTGGCCGCGGAACTCCCGATCTATTGTGCTCCCCGATTGTTTTAGGGTATATGGATATATATAGGCGGAAGAAATACGTCAGGGGAGCCATGAGGGGCCCACAAGGGTGGAGGGCGTGCCCTAGGGAGGTGGGCGCACCCCCCTGCCTCGTGGCTCCCTCGTTTCTTTCCTGACGTGCACTCCAAGTCTATCTGGTAGCTTTCCTTCCAAAATTAACTTCTCTAGAAGGTTTTATTCCGTTTCGACTCCGTTTTATATTCCTTTTCTTTGAAACACTGAAACAAGGGAAAAAACAGGAACTGGCACTGAGCTCTGGGTCAATAGGTTAGTCCCAAAAATAATATAAAAGTGTTTAATAAAGCCCATAAACATCCAAAACACATAATATAATAGCATGGAACAATCAAAAATTATAGATACATTGGAGACATATCAATCTTCTCGGGCTATCGGCCAGTAAAAACCTGTACGGAAGGCCTTTCTAACAAGGGCCCGAGCTGCTATGTGGTGACCGCCGAGACCGGCATGAATTTCAGCCAAGAGCTGCCGCCCCTCTTCCTCGAAGATACATCTTTGAAGAACTCCGGTAGCGCTTTTCTTGTAGAGCTCTCTGTGGTGAACCTTGTAGGCCTTTGAACGCCAGATAATGCGGTGAGCCTCATTCTGATCCTCTGGGAGTTCTCTCCTATTAAGGTAGGCCAAGAAGGGTTCGGTCCATGGGGCAATGACTGCCATGATGAGATGGGCCGACGGTATTATTTCTTGTGTTCGGAATCCGGGGTTGTGTTCGGATCGAGACTAGTGTTGCCGCTCTCCCCTTGCCACAACACGGACGGCTTAAAAAGCCTTTCCAGAAAGATTTTAGGTGGGAAGGGGTCGCGCTTAGCGCCGATGCGAGCAAGGACGTCCGCCGCTTGATTACTTTCTCGAGCCACGTGATGAAACACGAGCCCCTCGAACCGAGCTGACATTTTTAGGACGGCATTGCGATAAGCCGCCATCTTCAGATCTTTGGCATCAAAATTTCCATTTATTTGAGATATTGTGAGGTTTGAGTCCCTGCGCACTTCCAGGCGTTGTATGCCCATGGAGACAGCCATCCGGAGACCATGCAATAAGGCCTCGTATTCGGCTGCGTTATTGGATTCTGTGTATAATATTTGGAGAACGTATTGGACTACGTCTCTAGTGGGGGACGTTAAAATGATGCCCACTCCTAATCCTGCCAGCATTTTGGAACCATTGAAATACATAACCCAGTTGGAATATGTGATGTACTCTTTAGGGAGTTCGGCCTCTATCCATTCAGCGGCGAAGTCCGCCAGTACTTGGGATTTGATGGCTCGACGCGGTTTGTATGTTATGTCGAATGGAAGGAGCTCAATGGCCCATTGGCTATCCGGCCCGTAGCATCGCGGTTTTTTATTATGTCATTGAGTGGTACTTCGGAAGCCACCATGATAGAACATTCTTGGAAGTAGTGTCGTAGCTTCCGGGATGCCATAAAGACCGCATATGCTATCTTTTGGTAATGAGGGTACCGGGATTTGCATGGTGTGAGGACCGTGGATACGTAGTATATTGGCTTCTGAAGCGGGAATTTGTGTCCGTCCTGCTCTCGCTCAACAACGAGCACGGCGCTCACCACCTGGTGTGTTGCCGATATGTATAATAACATGGGTTTGCCGATGTTCAGCGCGGCCAGGATTGGGTTGCTCGCAAGTAGGGTTTTTATTTCTTCCAGTCTAGCTGTTGCCGCATCCGTCGACTCGAAGTGCTCGGCGCACCGGAGGAGGCGATACAGTGGCAATGCCTTTTCTCCCAATCTAGAGATAAAGTGGCTTAGAGCTGCCACACATCCTGTGAGTTTTTGGACATGTTTAAGATCCGTTGGTGTAGCCAATTGTGACAAAGCTCAGATTTTGGATGGATTTGCTTCAATTCCTCTTTTGGAAATGATGAAGCCCAGCAACTTTCCAGCAGGGACGCCGAAAACACACTTTTCCGGATTGATATCATATGCACGGAGGTTGTCGAATGTGACACGTAAATCTTCTATTAGTGAATCGACGTGCCTAGTTTTAATGACGACGTCGTCCACATATGCTTCAACTGTCTTGCCGATCTGTTTCTCCAGGCATGTTTGAATCATGCGTTGGTAGGTGGCCGCGACATTTTTGAGCCCAAAGGGCATGGTGTTGAAGCAGAATGGCCCATATGGGGTAATGAATGCCGTTGCGGCTTGATCGGAGTCCTTCAATTTGATTTGATGGTATCCAGAATATGCATCGAGGAAGCATAGTGAATCGTGTCCTACGGTGGCATCAATGATTTGGTCGATGCAGGGGAGGGGGAAGGGATCCTTAGGGCAGGCCTTATTGAGGTCTTTGAAATCGACGCACATGTGCCAGGATTTATCCTTCTTTGGCACCATCACCAAGTTTGCTAGCCAGTCCGGGTGTTTTATTTCTCTAAAGAATCCGGCCTCGATTAGCTAGGCTAGATCCTCCCCCATAGCTTGACATTTGGGTTCGAAAAAGCATCGTACTGTTTGCTTGACCGGTTTATATCCCATCAATATATTGAGGCTGTGTTCAGCCAATCTGCATGGGATTCCTGGCATATCTGAGGGGTTCCAGGAGAATATATCCCAGTTCTCGCGCAGAAACTCTCGTAGCGCGGTGTCGACCGTTGGGTCTAGTTGTGCCTCGATAGATGTCGTCTTCTTGGGGTCCGTTGGATGGAATTGGAATTTGACTATTTCTTCTGCTGGTTTGAAGGAGGTGGATTTGGGTCGTTTGTCCAGGATTACATTGTCCCTATCCACGATGGAGCGTAATGCGGTTAATTCTTAGGCCGCCAGGGTTTCAGATAATGCCTCAAGGGCCAGGGATGCGGTTTTATTTTCGGCGCGAATTGCTATGTCCGGATCACTGGCGAGAGTGATTATGCCGTTGGGCCCGGGCATCTTGAGCTTCATATACCCGTAGTGAGGTGTAGCATGGAAGCGTGTAAATGCATATCGCCCCAATAGGGTGTGATATCCATTGTCGAAAGGGGCCACTTGGAAGGTTAATTCTTCGGTCCGATAGTTCTCCGGTGTGCCGAATACCACGTCAAGCATGATTTTTCCCGCACATCACGCCTCCTGACTAGGAATAATTACTCGGAAGGTCGTGCTATATTGCTCAATGCGGCTCCTGTCTATTTCCATTTTACTGAGTGTATCCTCGTAAATGAGGTTTAATCCGTTGCCGCCGTCCATGAGAACCTTGGTGAGCCAGAAGCCGTCCATGGTCGGACAGAGGACCAGGGTGGCTGGTGCCCGGACTGTCCTGAATTTTGGTTCATCATCAGCATTGAAAGTTATGGCCGTGTCGCTCCAAGGGTTTGTTGCTGCAATTTGGCAGACTTCGGCAAGGTCGTGGAGTGCCCTTTTGCGCTTACTGTTTGAAGCGAAAGTCTCGAAGACCATCAATACTCTGAGGTCCTCGTCTTCTGGGGGATATTGCTCTAGGTTGTTTTTGGTGAGGATATCCTCGCCTCTCTTGGCCACCTGCGGGAGGATCCAACATGCTCAAAAGGTTGTGGGTTGATATAGTATCCGGTGTTGCATGTAACTTGCATGGTCCATCGAGCCATCCCTCCAGAACGGTTCCGTGTCCCGTAATGGGCTTATAGTTCTTTACCATTGGGCCGGGCGTGCCACGAGGGTGCGTCCTTTTCACCTGAACGAGGGGTTGGGTGGAAACCGGCAGTTTCCAGCGAGCTGCCTGAGTTTTCTAGGCGCTTTCCATTGCGCAGTACTTATATACTATGGTTGCCAAGTCTGCGAAGCGTGATATGCGACGATGGTTGATGGCGTTGTGGATTCCTTCATCCGTGCAATTGTTGCGGAACGCTGAAATCGCGTCTTTGTCGCGGCACTCTTCAATCTTATCTTTCACAAGGAGGAATCTGGCCCTGAAGTGGTGGACCGTTTCCTGAGACTGTTGTCGGATGCCCATGAGGGCGCTTATATCTGGGTGGGTGGGTGGGTGGTTTGAAATCCGAACCCTGACCCAATTTAGGATCCGGAGTTTGAAGAACTTCCGAACTTAATGGTTCGGGCTCCAGGATGTCAACTGATTTTTTGGGCTTGTCGTCCGATTTTATGTTCGGAGGATAAGGCATGTCTTTCTGTAGGTAGGTGTCTGGCTCTTCACGCTTGGAGATCCGAACATTGTTCGTCCTCAATATAGAGGAAGAGTTGTCGTCTTGCTCCTCCACTACCGCTATTTGATGGGTGATCGGTGGAGTTTTAATTTCTCTCTAGTCGGGTTTAAGCCCAATCCGATCATAGTGTGTGGTGACCCCCAGGCCGGCGATGTGATCTAGGAGTTCGTTTAAAGACGACAGCTCCGCCGGATCCATCTGCTTGGAGTATTTGGAGTCAACACGGAGGGGATTTTTGATGACCCGAGAAGTCATCGTTGGCTGCCGAACAAGCGGACATGGTGAAGACTCCCAGCCGAAGGGTTTGGCCTAGGGTCAGTGCTCCTCTACAGGTGATGTTGTCCTTGAGAACAAGGCAAGACATCAATCCTATCTTTTGACGTCACAGCAAAACTCTCAATGAAAGCACCAATGTCGGTGTCAAAACCGGCGGATCTCGGGTAGGGGGTCCCGAACTGTGCGTCTAAGGTCAATGGTAATAGGAGACACGAGACACAATGTTTACCCAGGTTTGGGCCCTCTCTATGGAGGTAATACCCTACTTCCTGCTTGATTGATCTTGATGAATATTAGTATTACAAGAGTTGATCTACCACGAGATCATAGTGGCTAAACCCTAAAAGTCTAGCATGTCTAACTATGATTATGAGGATATATGTCTACGGACCTAGCCCTCTGGTTTATGTAGACACCAGAAGGATCTAGGGCTACATAAGGTCGGTTACAGAGAAAGGGATCTTCATATTTGGACGCCAAGCTTGCTTTCCATGCCAAGGAGAGTCCCATCCGGACACGGGTAGAGTCTTCGGTCTTTGTATCTTCGAAGACCATCAGTCCGGCCCATGTCAAATAGGTTGGACGCTCGAGGACCCCTTAGTCCAGGACTCCCTCACTCGCTGGTCGGTGAGGAGTTGGATGAGATTCATCATGTAATCGAGTTAGTTTTGTTAGGGCTTGATCCCTAGTATCCACTATGTTCTGAGATTGATGTTGCTATGACTTTGCCATGCTTAATCCTAGTCACTTTGGGACCGGGTGCCATGATTTCAGATCTGAACCATTTATGTTATCACCATTGTATCCATGTTCTAGATCCGATCTTTCAAGTTATATTCACCTACTACGTGTTATGATCAGGTAACCCCGGAGTGACAATAACCGGGACTTCTTCCGGTGATTACTGTAGTTTGAGGAGTTCATGTATTCACTATGTGTTAATGCTTTGTTCCGGTTCTCTATTAAAAGGAGGCCTTAATATCCCTTAGTTTCCAATATGGACCCCGCTGCCACGGGAGGGTAGGACAAAAGATGTCATGCAAGTTCTTTTAATAAAGCACGTATGACTATTTACGGAATACATGCCTACATTATATCGATGAACTAGAGCTAGTACCGAATAGCCCTAGGTTATAACTATCAAATAATGAATATCATCCAACAAGTCACCGATCCAATGCCTATGAATTTACCTTATATTGTTTCTACTAAGTTACTACTGCTATCATCACTGTTACATTTTCTACAAAATTACTACTATCACTGTTACTGTTACTATTGTTGATGTCACTTCTATCAAAACTATCAAACTACTTTGCTAATGATTACTTGCTGGAGATAATTAATCTCTAGGTGTGGTTGAATTGACAACTCAGCTGCAAATACCTTTGAATATTCTTTGGCTCCCCTTGTGCCGAATCTATAAATTTGGCTTGAATACTCTACCCTCAAAAATTGTTGCGATCCCCTATACTTGTGGGTTATCAAGACCTTTTTCTGGCACCGTTGCCAGGGAGCATAGCTATATTTGTTGAGTCACTTGGGATTATTATCATATTATTGATAACCGACAAGTATAGGGGATCGCAACAGCTTTCGAGGGTAGATTATTCAACCCAAATTTATTGATTCGACACAAGGGGAGCCAAACAATATTCTCAAGTATTAGCAGCTGAGTTGTCAATTCAACCACACCTAGAAACTTAGTATCTGCAGCAAAGTGTTTAGTAGCAAAGTAATATGATAGTGGTGGTAGCAGCAACAAAAGTAAAGACATCAATAGCAATGTTTTTGGTATTTTGTAGTGATTGTAACAGTAGCAGCGGGAATGTAAATAAGCGTAAACCAGTATATGGAAAACTCGTAGGCACCGGATCAGTGATGGATAATTATGCCGGATGCGGTTCATCATGTAACAATCATAACAGAGGGTGACACAGAACTAGCTCCAATTCATCAATGTAATGTAGGCATGTATTCCATATATTCTCATACGTGCTTATGGAAAAGAACTTGCATGGCATCTTTTGTCCTACCCTCCCGTGGCAGCGGGGTCCTATTGGAAACTAAGGGATATTAAGGCCTCCTTTTAATAGAGAACCAGAACAAAGCATTAGCACATAGTGAATACATGAACTCCTCAAACTATGGTCATCACCGGGAGTGGTCCCGATTATTGTCACTTCGGGGTTGCCGGATCATAACACATAGTAGGTGACTATAGACTTGCAAGATAGGATCAAGAACTCACATATATTCATGAAAACATAATAGGTTCAGATCTGAAATCATGGCACTCGGGCCCTAGTGACAAGCATTAAGCATAGCAAAGTCATAGCAACATCAATCTCAGAACATAATGGATACTAGGGATCGAACCCTAACAAAACTAACTCGATTACATGATAAATCTCATCCAACCCATCACCGTCTAGCAAGCCTATGATGGAATTACTCATGCACGGCGGTGAGCATCATGAAATTGGTGATGGAGGATGGTTGATGATGACGACAGCGACGAATCCCCTTCTCCGGAGCCCCGAACGGACTCTAGATCAGCCCTCCCGAGAGGTTTTAGGGCTTGGCGGCGGCTCCGTATCATAAAATGCGATGATTTCTTCTCTTTGATTTTTTTCTCTCCGAAAGCAAATATATAGAGTTGGAGTTGGCATCGGAGGCTTTCCAGGGGGGCCACGAGGTAGGGGGTTGCGCCCTAGGGGGGGCGCCCCCCACCCTCGTGAGAAGGGTGTGGGCCCCCTGGTCTTCATCTTTGGCGAGGAATTTTTTATTGTTTTTTCTAAGATGTTCCGTGGAGTTTCAGGTCATTCCGAGAATGCTTGTTTTCTGCACATAAAACAACACCATGGTAATTCTGCTGAAAACAACGTCAGTCCGGGTTAGTTCCATTCAAATCATACAAGTCAGAGTCCAAAACAAGGGCAAAAGTGTTTGGAAAAGTAGATACGAGGGAGACGTATCAATTATCAATATGAAGAATCCTAAGACTAAGATATTTCCCTCAAGGACAAGGGGAGATAAGGAACTGCCATCCAGCTATGCTTTAGATTCACCTTCTGTTATGAATAAACTTGCAACACCACCACATGATATTAATTCTGATATGTCCCAAGTTATTGATGATGCTACTTCTACTATGAATGATGCTCATGATGATGCTAGTACCTTGCTTGATAATGATGATGTGCCACTATGTAAATTTCTTGATAAATAAATTGCTATAGTTATACATGAAGAAAATATGCCCTAGAGGCAATAATAAAGTTATTATTTATTTCCTTATATCATGATAAATGTTTATTAATCATGCTAGAATTGTATTAACCAGAGACATAATACATGTGTGAATGCATATACAAACATAGTGTCACTAGTATGCCTCTACTAGACTAGCTCGTTAATCGAAGATGGTTATGTTTCCTAACCATGAACAAAAGAGTTATTTGATTAACGGGATCACATCATTAGAAGAATGATGTGATTGACTTGACCCATTCTGTTAGCTTAGCACTCGATCGTTTAGTATGTTGCTATTGCTTTCTTCATGAGATTATGCAACTCCCGTTTGCCGGAGGAACACTTTGGGTGCTACCAAACGTCACAACGTAACTGGGTGATTATAAAGGAGCATTACAGGTGTCTCCAAAGGTACATGTTGGGTTGGCGTATTTCGAGATTAGGATTTGTCACCCCGATTGTCGGAGAGGTATCTCTGGGTCCTCTCGTTAATGCACATCACATAAGCCTTGCAAGCATTGCAACTAATGAGTTAGTTGCGGGATGATGTATTACGAAATGAGTAAAGAGACTTGCCGATAACGAGATTGAACTAGGTATTGGATACCGACGATCGAATCTCGGGCAAGTAACATACCGATGACAAAGGGAACAACGTATGTTGTTATGCAGTCTGACCGATAAAGATCATCGTTGAATATGTAGGAGCCAATATGGGCATCCAGGTCCCACTATTGGTTATTGACCGGAGATGTGTCTCAGTCATGTCTACATTATTCTCGAACCGTAGGGTCCGCATGCTTAAGGTTTTGATGACAGTTATATTATGAGTTTATGAGTTTTGATGTACCGAAGGAGTTCGGAGTCCCAGATGAGATCGGGGACATGACGAGGAGTCTCGAAATGGTCGAGACATAAAGATTGATATATTGGAAGCCTATGTTTGTATATCGGAAGTGTTCCGGGTGAAATCGAGATTTTACCGGAGTACCGGGAGGTTACCGGAACCCCCCGGGAGCTATATGGGCCTTAGTGGGCTTTAGTGGAAAGGAGAAAGGGGCAGCCCAAGTTGGTCGTGCGCCTCCCCCCTCCCCTAGTCCTATTAGGACTAGGAGAGGTGGCCGGCCCTCCTCTCTCTCTTTCCCCCCCTCAAGGAGTCCTATTCCAACTAGGATTGGGGGGGGGGGAATCCTACTCCCAGAGGGAGTAGGACTCTCCTGGCGCACCCCCCTTGGCCGGCCAGCCCCTCCCCTTGGATCCTTTATATATGGAGGCAGGGGGGCACCTCTAGACACACAAGTTGATCCACATGATCTATTCCTTAGCCCTGTGCGGCGCCCCCAGCCACCATAGTCTTCGATAATATTGTAGCGGTGCTTAGGCGAAGCCCTGCAGCAGTAGTACATCAAGATCATCACCACGCCGTCATGCTGATGGAACTCTTCCCCGACACTTTGCTGGATCGGAGTCCGGGGATCGTCATCGAGCTGAACGTGTGCTAGAACTCGGAGGTGCCGTAGTTTCGGTGCTTGATCGGTCGGGCCGTGGAGACGTACGACTACATCAACCAAATGCTTCCGTTGTCGATCTACAAGGTACGTAGATCATACTTCCCCTTCTCGTTGCTGTGCATCACCATGATCTTGCGTGTGCATAGGATTTTTTTTTGAAATTACTATGTTCCCCATCAGTGGCATCCGAGCCTAGGTTTTATGTGTTGATGTTATATGCACGAGTAGAACACAAGTGAGTTGTGGGCGATATAAGTCATACTGCTTACCAGCATGTCATACTTTGGTTTGGCGGTATTGTTGGATGAAGCAGCCCAGACCGACATTACGCGTATGCTTACGCGAGACCGGTTCTCCCGATGTGCTTTGCACATAGGTGGCTTGCGGTTGACAGTTTCTCCAACTTTAGTTGAACCAAGTGTGGCTGCCCCCGGTCCTTGCGAAGGTTAAAATAGCACCAACTTGACAAACTATCGTTGTGGTTTTGATGCGTAGGTAAGATTGGTTCTTGCTTAAGCCCGTAGCAGCCACGTAAAACTTGCAACAACAAAGTAGAGGACGTCTAACTTGTTTTTGCAGGGCATGTTGTGATGTGATATGGTCAAGATGTGATGAGATATAAGTTGTTGTATGAGATGATCATGTTTTGTTGAAGTTATCAGCAACTGGCAAAAATCCTTATGGTTGTCTCTCTATTGGATGAGATGCAAGCGTCCAATAATTGCTTTACTTTATCGCTATGCGATAGCAATAGTTGCAAGAGCAATTGTTGGCGAGACAACCACACGGACACATTGATATAGATCAAGATGATGGAGATCATGGTGTCATGCCGATGACGATATAGATCATAACAGTACTTTGGAGATGGAGATCAAAGAAGCAAGATGATGATGGCCATATCATGTCACATATTTTGATTGCATATGATGTTTATCTTTTATACATCTTATTTTTGCTTAGTTTGACGGTAGCATTTTAAGATGATCTCTCACTAATTATCAAGAAGTGTTCTCCCTAAGTATGCACCGTTGCGAAAGTTCTTCGTGCTGAGACACCACGTGATGATCGGGTGTGATAGGCTCTATGTTCAAATACAACGGGTGCAAAACACTTGCACACGCGCAATACTCAGGTTATACTTGACGAGCCAAGCATATACAGATATGGCCTCGGAACACGGAGACCGAAAGGTCGAGCGTGAATTATATAGTAGATATGATCAACATAGTGATGTTCACCAATGAAACTACTCCATCTCACGTGATGATCGGACATGGTTTAGTTAATTTGGATCACGTGATCACTTAGAGGATTAGAGGGATGTCTATCTAAGTGGGAGTTCTTAAGTAATATGATTAATTGAACTTAAATTTATCATGAACTTAGTCCTGGTAGTATTTTGCAAATTATGTTGTAGATCAATAGCTCGCGTTGTTGCTTCCCTGTGTTTATTTTGATATGTTCCTAGAGAAAATTGTGTTGAAATATGTTAGTAGCAATGATGCGGATTGGATTCATGATCTGAGATTTATCCTCATTGCTGCACAGAAGAATTATGTCCTTGATGCACCACTAGGTGACAGACCTATTGCAGGAGCAGATGCAGACGTTATGAATGTTTGGCTAGCTCAATATGAATACTACTTGATAGTTTAGTGCACCATGCTTAATGGCTTAGAATCGGGACTTCAAAGATGTTTTGAACGTCATGGACCATATGAGATGTTCCAGGAGTTGAAGTTAATATTTCAAGCAAATACCCGACTTGAGAGATATGAAGTCTTCAACAAGTTCTATAGCTAAAAGATGGAGGAGAATCGCTCAACTAGTGAGCATGTGCTCAGATTGTCTGGGTACTACAATCGCTTGAATCAAGTGGGAGTTAATCTTCCAGATAAGATAGTGATTGCCAGAATTCTCTAGTCACCATCACCAAGTTGGTAGAACTTCGTGATGAACTATAAAGGGATAACGGAAACAACTCCCAAGCTCTTTGTGATGCTGAAATCAACGAAGATAGAAATCAAGAAAAACATCAAGTGTTGATGGTTGACAAGACCACTAGTTTCAAGAAAAGGGCAAAGGGAAGAAGGGGAACTTCAAGAAGAACGGCAAGCAAGTTGCTGCTCAAGTGAAGAAACCCAAGTCTGATCCTAAGCCTGAGACTAAGTGCTTCTACTGCAAAGGGACTGGTCACTGGAAGCGGAACTACCCCAAGTGATTGGCAGATAAGAAGGATGGCAAAGTGAACATAAGATATTTGATATACATGTTATTGATGTGTACTTTACTAGTGTTTATAGCAACCCCTCAGTATTTGATACTAGTTCAGTTGCTAAGATTAGTAACTCAAAATGGGAGTTGCAAAATAAACAGAGACTAGTTAAGGGTGAAGTGATGATGTGTGTTGGAAGTGGTTCCAAGATTGATATGATCATCATCGCACACTCCCTATACTTTCGGGATTAGTGTTGAACCTGAATAAGTGTTATTTGGAGTTTGCGTTGAGTGTGAATATGATTTGATCATGTTTATTGTAATACGGTTATTCATTTAAGTAAGAGAATAAATTGTTGTTCTGTTTACATGAATAAAACCTTATATGGTTACACACCCAATGAAAATAGTTCGTTGGATCTCGATCGTAGTGATACACATAATCATTATATTGAAACCAAAAGATGCAAAGTTAATAATGATAGTGCAACTTATTTGTGGCACTGCCGTTTAGGTCATATTGGTGTAAAGCGCATGAAGAAACTCCATGTTGATGGGCTTTTGGAATCACTTGATTATGAATCAGTTGATGCTTGCGAACCATGCCTCATGGGAAAGATGACTAAGACTCTGTTCTTTGGAACAATGGAGCGAGCAACAGATTTGTTGGAAATCATACATACTGATGTATGTGGTCCGGTGAATATTGAGGCTCGCGACAAGTATCATTAT
Organism: Triticum aestivum; assembly: GCF_018294505.1. Lineage (NCBI taxonomy): Eukaryota > Viridiplantae > Streptophyta > Magnoliopsida > Poales > Poaceae > Triticum > Triticum aestivum. The sequence goes on from NC_057794.1 coordinate 477,781,392, forward strand.
TTTCTGATCTTCACAGATGATTTGAGCAGATATGAGTATATCTACTTAATGAAACATAAGTCTGAAACATTTGAAAAGTTCAAAGAATTTCATAGTGAAGTTGAAAATCATCGTAACAAGAAAATAAAGTTTCTACGATCTGATCGTGGAGGAGAATATTTGAGTTACGAGTTTGGTGTACATTTGAAAAATTGTGGAATAGTTTCGCAACTCACGCCACCCGGAACACCACAGCACAATGGTGTTTCCAAATGTCGTAATCGTACTTTACTAGATATGGTGTGATCTATGATGTCTCTTACTGATTTACCGCTATCGTTTTGGGGTTATGCTTTAGAGACGGCCGCATTCACGTTAAATAGGGCACCATCAAAATCCGTTGAGACGACGCCTTATGAACTGTGGTTTGGCAAGAAACCAAAGTTGTCGTTTCTTAAAGTTTGGGGCTGCGATGCTTATGTGAAAAAGCTTCAACCTGATAAGCTCGAACCCAAATCGGAGAAATGTGTCTTCATAGGATACCCAAAGGAGACTGTTGGGTACACCTTCTATCACAGATCCGAAGGCAAGACATTCGTTGCTAAGAATGGATCCTTTTTAGAGAAGGAGTTTCTCTCGAAAGAAGTGAGTGGGAGGAAAGTAGAACTTGACGAGGTAACTGTACCTGCTCCCTTATTGGAAAGTAGTACATCACAGAAAACTGTTTCTGCGACACCTATACCAATTAGTGAGGAAGCTAATGATGATGATCATGAAACTTCAGGACAAGATACTACTGAACCTCGTAGATCAACCAGAGCAAGATCCGCACCAGAGTGGTACGGTAATCCTGTTCTAGAAATCATGCTGCTAGATCATGATGAAACTACGAACTATGAAGAAGCGATGGCGAGCCCAGATTCCGCAAAATGGCTTGCAGCCATGAAATATGAGATGGGATCCATGTATGAGAACAAAGTATGGACTTTGGTTGACTTGCCCGATGATCGGTAAGAAATTGAGAATAAATGGAACTTCAAGAAGAAGACTGACACTGATGGTAATGTTACTGTCTACAAAGCTCGACTTGTCGCAAAAGGTTTTCGACAAGTTCAAGGGGTTGACTATGATGAGACTTTCTCACCCGTAGCAATGCTTAAGTCTGTCTGAATCATGTTAGCGATTGCCGCATTTTATGATTATGAAATTTGGCAGATGGATGTCAAAACTGCATTCCTGAATGGATTTCTGGAAGAAGAGTTGTATATGATGTAACCGGAAGGTTTTGTCAATCCTAAAGGTGCTAACAAAATATGCAAGATCCAGCGATCCATCTATGGACTGGTGCAAGCATCTCGGAGTTGGAATATACGCTTTGATAAGTTGATCAAAGCATATAGTTTTATACAGACTTGCGGTGAAGCCTGTATTTACAAGAAAGTGAGTGGGAGCACTACATCATTTCTAATAAGTATATGTGTATGACATATTGTTGATCGGAAATAATGTAGAATTATTCTGCAAAGCATAAAGGAGTGTTTGAAAGGAGTTTTTCAAAGAAAGACCTCGGTAAAGCTGCTTACATATTGAGTATCAAGATCTATAGAGATAGATCAAGACGCTTAATAAGTTTTTCAATGAGTACATACCTTGACAAGATTTTGATGTTGTTCAAAATGGAACAGTCAAAGAAAAAGTTTCTTGCCTGTGTTACAAGGTTTGAAATTGAGTAAGACTCAAAGCCCGACCACGGCAGAAGATAGAAATAGAATGAAAGTCATTCCCTATGCCTCAGCCATAGGTTCTATAAAGTATGCCATGCTGTGTACCAGATCTATTGTATACCCTACACTGTGTTAAGCAAGGGAGTACAATAGTGATATAAGAGTAGATCACTGGACAGCGGTCAAAATTATCCTTAGTGGAATAAGGAAATATTTCTCAATTATGGAGGAGACAAAAAGGTTTGTCGTAAAAGGTTACGTCGATGCAAGTTTTGACACATATCTGGATGACTCTAAGTCTCAATCTAGATAAATATTGAAAGTGGGAGCAATTAGCTAGAGTAGCTCCGTGCAGAGCATTGTTGACATAAATATTTGCAAAATACTTACGGATCTGAATGTGGCAGACCCGTTGACTAAAATTATCTCACAAGCAAAACATGATCACACCTTAGTACTCTTTGGGTGTTAATCACATAGCGATGTGAACTAGATTACTGACTCTAGTAAACCCTTTTGGGTGCTGATCACATATCGATGTGAACTATGGGTGTTAATCACATGGTGATGTGAACTATTGCTGTTAAATCACATGGCGATGTGAACTAGATTATTGACTCTAGTGCAAGTGGGAGACTGAAGGAAATATGCCCTAGAGGCAATAACGAAGTTATTATTTATTTCCTTATATCATGATAAATGTTTATTATTCATACTAGAATTGTATTAACCGGAGACATAATACATGTGTGAATGCATAGACAAACATAGTGTCACTAGTATGCCTCTACTAGACTAGCTCGTTAATCGAAGATGGTTATGTTTCCTAACCATGAACAAAAGAGTTATTTGATTAACGGGATTACATCATTAGAAGAATGATGTGATTGACTTGACCCATTCCGTTAGCTTAGCACTCGATCATTTAGTATGTTGCTATTGCTTTCTTCATGACTTATACATGTTCCTATGACTATGAGATTATGCAACTCCCGTTTGTCGGAGGAACACTTTGGGTGCTACCAAACGTCACAACGTAACAGGGTGATTATAAAGGAGCATTACAGGTGTCTCCAAAGGTACATGTTGGGTTGGCGTATTTCGAGATTAGGATTTGTCACTCCGATTGTCGGAGAGGTATCTCTGGGCCCTCTCGGTAATGCACATCACATAAGCCTTGCAAGCATTGCAACTAATGAGTTAGTTGCAGGATGATGTATTATGGAACGAGTAAAGAGACTTGCCGATATCGAGATTTAACTAGGTATTGGATACCGTCGATCAAATCTCGGGCAAGTAACATACCGATGACAAAGGGAACAACGTATGCTGTTATGCGGTCTGACCGATAAAGATCTTCGTTGAATATGTAGGAGCCAATATGGGCATCCAGGTCCTGCTATTGGTTATTGACCGGAGATGTGTCTCAGTCATGTCTACATTATTCTCAAACCGTAGGGTCCGCACGCTTAAGGTTTCGATGACAGTTATATTATGAGTTTATGAGTTTTGATGTACCAAAGGAGTTCGGAGTCCCGGATGAGATCGGGGACATGACGAGGAGTCTCGAAATGGTTGAGACATAAAGATTGATATATTGGAAGCCTATGTTTGGATATTGGGAGTGTTCCGGGTGAAATCGGGATTTTACCGGAGTACCGGGAGGTTACCGGAACCCCCCGGGAGCTATATGGGCCTTAGTGGGCTTTAGTGGAAAGGAGAAAGGGGAAGCCCAAGGTGGCCGCGCGCCTCCCCCCTCCCCTAGTCCTATTAGGACAAGGAGAGGTGGCCGGCCCCCCTCTCTCTCTTTCCCCCCCTCAAGGAGTCCTATTCCAACTAGGATTGGGGGGGGGATCCTACTCCTAGAGGGAGTAGGACTCTCCTGGCGCACCCCCCTTGGCCGGCCAGCCCCTCCCCTTGGGTCCTTTATATACGGAGGCAGGGGGGCACCTCTAGACACACAAGTTGATCCACGTGATCTATTCCTTAGCTGTGTGCGGCGCCCCCACCCACCGTAGTCCTCGATAATATTGTAGCGGTGCTTAGGCGAAGCCCTGCAGCAGTAGTACATCAAGATCGTCACCACGCCGTCGTGCTGACGGAACTCTTCCCGACACTTTGCTGGATCGGAGTCCGGGGATCGTCATCGAGCTGAACGTGTGCTAGAACTCGGAGGTGCCGTAGTTTCGGTGCTTGATCGGCCGGGCCGTGGAGACGTACGACTACATAAACCAAACGCTTCCGTTGTCGATCTACAAGGTACGTAGATCATACTTCCCCTTCTCGTTGTTGTGCATCACCATGATCTTGCGTGTGCGTAGGATTTTTTTTTGAAATTACTACGTTCCCCATCAATACAACATGATGTTGTTGAATCTGATGATGAGCTTGAAACTGAATCTCCTGAAACACCTGCTAGTACTAGCCTTATTCCTAGATATGAATTGCCTAAGGTACCAGAAAGTTATGTTATGAGTGAAGAAACAACTAGAGATATTCTTGCTTGCAATGATAGAGATGATCTACTGAAATTACTACACAAGTACAAAGAAAAATCTCTGAATGCTTGAATAAAATGTGATCCTAAGTTTGCGACTTCACCTATCTTTATTGATGATAAGGATTATGAATTCTCTATCGACCCAGATTTAATTACTTTGGTTGAATCTGATCCTTTCCATGCTTATGAAACTGAAACTGTTGTGGCACATCTTACTAAGTTGAATGATATAGCCACCCTTTTTACTCATGATGAGAGAACTCGCTATTACTTTATTCTCAAATTATTTCCTTTCTCATTAACGGGTGATGCTAAAGCTTGGTAGAATACTCTTGCTCCTGGCTGTGTGCACTACAAAAAAAGTACACTTCCGTGATGATACGTGTTTGTCATAGTAGGTCACGTTTTCTGCCATGCAAGTACATCCATGACAAATTTATAACAGAATCAAGATAGTCATACCTATGTTGTCGTAGAAGTGTTCCATGACATTACCAAAATTATCATCACGGAAGTGTCCACTTCCATGACGATAAATCGCGCGTCAAGAAGTGCTTTCGTCAAGGGTGGCCGACACGTGGCATCCACCGTAACAGAACGCCGTTAAGCTATCGGGTCCAGTTTGGGATCTGATAACCTGTTAACAGCCCCCACTAATGGGGATTTTGCACGTGCAAAATCATAATTGGCTGGAGGAAACACGTGTTGGCTAACCATTGGGATAGATGTCATCCACCCATTGGACCCAAAGCACCTATGATACGTCAACACGTGGCACGGCCCAATAGAGGCCCATTCCTGTGAAAAGGTCGGCCCCTTTGACTTGGTCAAAAGGTGGCGGGCCGGCCCACGACAAGCCTGTTAATGACATATTCCCATATAGGCCATTTACAGCCCGCTAACCTAGGGCCCGTTTACGTCCTATCCGAATTAGGCCCAGTAGCGTCATCTGGGCCGTCCAATATAATTCCAGCCTGTTTTAACTTCCGGCCCATGTATGGCCCATGACGTCTTTCAGCCCATATGAGGCCCTTAGTAACCCTCGGCCCATTAACGACACATGGTGAAACTGGCCCATAATGAATAGTGCACCACTTTATACACATTAACAGCCCATTATTCCGTTGGGCCGTTTCCAGCCCATGTTATCTTTCGGCCTTCTCATGCCCATTTATTCTTGGGCTCATTTCCATTATTCATTTACTTACGCCCGTTATTGTCATTTTCTGCTTGTGGGCCAAATTCAGCCCGTGGTTACAGTCATCCCGTTTCTGGCCTGTTAATACATTGGGCCATTTTCATAGCGTCATCAAATACGGCCAACTAACGATGGCCCGTTATGGTCGGCCCATGAATGGATGATTTCAACTCTTGCCCATTTACGGCCATAATGTGGTCTGTTATTGGCCCATGTTTAGCCAACCGATCATACGGCCCGGAGAAGGCCCATTGATGATACGGCCTGTAGAAGGCCCATTGTGTCTACGGCCCGTATAAGGCCCATTGTTTCTACACCCCGTAGAAGGCCCATTGTTTCTATGGCCCGTAAGAGAACCATGTTAACTACAGTAAATATGTAGCCAATGGTTCTTGTGGCCTAGTTTAAAAAATTAGGTTATTGCGGCCACTAGCAAACCATGGAAAAAGAACTGCACTAACTACAAGAAAACAAATAAACAAGACAATAAGGAAATAAATTAGCAAGCAACTTACGCTAGGCTATCACGGCTATTACACATATTACATCCACTGGGCCTCAAAGTTCGCCACCAGTGCAAATATAGGGAACAAAGCAGCATATAAACACCGCAGCAAAAAAAGTCTAGAACTGAAACCACTTCAGAGGAGCTCAAGAAACAATATCCTGGGTACCCATAATGTTGGCAAGATGCTTAGCAAGCTTATTAACTTTCTCTTGTTTGGCGCTTAAATCCTCCAGCACTTGCTGTTGCACCAGCAAGTATGCACCTGAATTCTGCAGGGACTTCCTCAGTCCTTCAGCTTCCTGTCACATAACATCTGATCGATGACTTTCAACTTGAAGTTAAGACTCAAGAAGCCGAACTGATTCAGGCAGCGAGTTCGAAGAGCTGGTGCCAGCAGTAGTAGCCAGTAACTCGAACACTACATCAAGACATGACTTTGGGGTTGTCTCAGTGTCTTCAATATAGTTTGTATCAGCTTTCTTGGAGACCAACAAGGATTTCTCACTATCTTGAACCTTATCTGTATTACTTCCTTTACCAATGCATCACGGGGTACTCTTCTCCAATATTTTATCTGCGTTCTAAAAGAGAAACAAACAAACACTACACAGGTTTACAATGTAGTATATGAAACTCATTTTGGTAAACCAGTTTAGTAGTAAGGTGGACAAGATAACAACATGAAACAAACATATATCTATGTAGCACTACTAGGAAAAGGGCTATAGATGGAATTGACACTAATGGCGCACCAGACATGTGGTGCGCCATTACTATATACTAATGGCGCACAAGGCACACGGTGCGCCACTAGTAACAAAATGTTTTTTTTTCATTTTTTCAAACATACTAATGGCGCATCCGGGCAGAGTGCGCCATTAGTAATTAGAACTACTAATGGCGCACCAGCCATAGAGTGCGCCACTACTGTATTTTTTTTTACTTTTTTGCAAAACTACTAATGGCGCACCGTTGCATAGTGCGCCATTAGTATAAAAATTATTTTTTTTACTTTTTTGCAAAACTAATAATGGCGCATGTCTATGTCATGCGCCATTAGTATGTTGGGTTACTAATGGCGCATGTCTCTCTGGTGCGCCATTAGTAACCTGGGACCAGCTAGATATTTTTGGACAGCCACACCTACACACTCACTTTCCCCACTTCATTCCCCCCACCTCCTTCTCTAAGCTTGTCGGCTGCCTCCTCATGAGGTGGGGGGAATGAAGTGGTCCATGAAGTGCGCCATCGTTTTGCTCTACCCCGCAGGCGACCATGGTCCGCACAATGACCGAAGGCATCGTGAATAGGTTTTTGAGCTCCGCGAAGGCCGAGATGCTTCAAAAGAACGAGAAAGAGATAAGATGTCCGTGTCAAAGATGCAACCTGAAGAGCCTTATTGCGGATGCGGATTCCGGGCAGGTGCGGGACCACCTGCTCTTGCGTGATTTCATGGATGGCTATCTATGGCAAGGTGATGAAGATGACCATGAAGTCGTCCATGGGGGCCGGGCAAGAAATGAGGAAGGGCAGCAAGGCAACCACCGTGGCTCGGGCGGGCGAGAAGACGAAGAATCTCCAGGACATGATCACGGAGGTGATGCTGTACACAGTAATGTAGAAGATGCCGGACATGATGATGAGGAAGATGCCGGAGCAGACGAAGGGCATGATCATGAAGATCTAGATGCCGGAGGAGCAGACGACGATGGACCATCGATGGGCTGGGTGCAGGACCCTCATATTCAAGAGCTGCTTCTCAGGCAGAGGGATAACACAAGAGCTGCCGCGCGAGAGAAAGCCAAGCTGGATCAACTAGAGATAGACGCGGTTACTCCATTGTATGAAGGATGCAGACCCGAGGATACCCGCCTGAAAGTAACGCTCATGGCTTTGGAGATGAAGGTAAAACACAAAATGACCGACACATGCTTCGACGAGAACATGTCATTCTGGCACGAACGTCTTCCCAAGGGGAACAAGTGCCCAACCAGTTTTGAGGAGGCGAAGAAAGTCGTGTGTACTCTGGATTTACTGCACGTGAACTACCATGTGTGCATGAACAATTGCGTCATTTATCGGGGCGAGCACGCGGAGTCTACCATATGTCCGGCGTGCGGCATCACTTGATAGAAGAAGAGGAAGAAAGCTCCTCGAAAAGTGGTGTGGTACTTTCTGATCACTCCTCGACTACAGCGGTATTTCATGGACCCTAAGGTAGTAAAGCTCCTACGTTGGCACGCGGATAGGGAGGAGAAGAAGCGAGAAGATGACACAAATGATCCGGAGATAAATAAAAAAGTCAAGATGCTGAGTCACCCTAAGGATGGGAGCCAGTGGCAAGCGTAGAACTTCGAACACCCAGAATTTGGGAAGGATCCAAGGAACATCGTGCTGGGCGCGAGCACCGATGGAGTCAATCTGTTTGGCAGCCAGAGAAGCACACATAGCACCTGGCCTGTGTTTGTGTGGATGTACAACCTTCCCCCTGGTTGTGCATGAAGAGGAAGTACATTCACATGAGTATGCTAATTGAAGGAATGAAACAACCAGGGAACGACATCAATCTGTATCTGGGGCTGCTGAAAGAGGAGCTAGACACGCTGTGGAAAACGCCAGCCAATACATGGGATGCCGCAGAGAAAGAATATTTCCCTATGAGAGCCGCACTGCTCACGACGGTGCATGACTATCTCAGTTATGGATATCTCGCGGGGTGTCGGGTGGTAGGTGCGACATATGCCAACGGGTGGCTTATCATTGTGGGAGCCAGTAAGACATCCCTGGTGCCTGGAAACGGGATGAGGCAAAGACATGCACGCCGGTGAATCTTACCCAGCTTCGGGGCTCTCCGTGGAGATAACACACCTACTGCTGCTCTGCGGGGCCTCCGCATGATCACTAGATGAACAGGTAGATACACGATGCTCCTGGAGCTGTTTTGGTGTGCGGAGGAAGAAGGGCACGGCTCTCTCTCTTCTTCTCCTTATGTGGTGTCTAAAACTAGCAGGGCTGAACCCTTTGCATGGGTGCCCCGGGGGGTTTATATAGGCCTACCCCCCAGGGTTACAATGGTAATCCAGCTGGGCGTGGGGCCCAGCTGTTTGTGTCTACACTCGCCGGCTTCTGCGCTGGCTGCTGGGGCCCGTTGGCTGGTGGGTCCCGCCGGCTGCCGGCTCCTTGGCCGACAGGCAGACCCCACTGTCCAGGGCCTTGTCGGCGGCTGGTTACTGTTGCTCAATCCTGGTGACGAGGGCTTCACCGAGGTGGGCGTGGCTACAGTGCCGCCGTCCGGTGGGTGATCGCTGTAGCCTCACCGCGTCTTGTCTCCTTAATGGGGTGTCTCCTTCGAGGGAGGTGGCAAGCCGGCTGTGGGGAGCCGGCTCTGTCTTGGGTCG
>NC_057794.1:477790867-477806357 GCF_018294505.1 Triticum aestivum
GGGTGTCTCTCTGCCCGAAGGGGCCCACCGCCTGAGGGCCGCGCTGGCAACCCGTCGTGGATGACATCAGGGTCAACATGGCAACAGTGGCGCGCCGGACGGGTCATGGCCACCCGTACGGCGCACCGTGCCAGGCGTGCTCTGGGATAAGGGGGTGGCAGGCTTTACTGTAGCCACACCCCGTCACTTCGCCATTACGTGGATGCAGACTCCGAGGGTACAATCTTAACTACTTTGTGGGAGCCGGCTTCTTGGATCCGGCCTCCTCGCGGCCGACTTCTCGAAGCCGGCCCTCTCGAGGCTTTCTTTATGAGGGCTGGAGAAGGATCGCCTTCCGATAGCCGGCCTGGGAGTCAGCCGGCAAGAGGAAGGCGGCCCCAGGTCTTGGATCCCTGAGGGCCGGATCAGTTCGTGATTTTTCCAGAAAAGGCCAGGGGGAGCCGGCTTGGCTACCCGTGGTCATATACTCCGACAGTAGTCCCCAAAGCTGATCGAGCTCCGAGGCTGACAAAGGGACGAGAAGCTTGGTCAGTTTCCTTCCCCGAGGGGCCGGCTTTGCTTGCGCGTGCCGTCTTTGGAATAGCCCCGTTTCTCGTGAGCGGGAACGCGGGTCGGCCTGCAAGCTGACCGCGCGCCATCCCGCGGGCCATGTGGCAAGGAGATCCTGCCAACGCACGCGCGCGACGGGACACTACCGCAGGCCTGGGCCCGCCACTCCTATGCCTCGGTCTGAGCGCGGATATTCTGCGGCCCATACGGACCGCTCGCCTTCCCGCGGCGGTTTGATCACGCCGTTAGGGCGCAATAATCGCGGTACGTGGGGGAGTGGGCGCGGTTAATCCCCATGTTCCCCCACGCCGCGCCTCCTCAGCTCCGTCATGCGGGTCTATAAGTAGGGGGAGGAGGGGGAGCGGCAGAGACTCTCGCGCTCTCCCTCGTTCCGCCCCTTCTTTCACTCTTTCTCCTTCCTTCCGCCGCAGCAGCACCCACCGCCGCGCCGTTTCTCCGTTGCCTCGTCTTGCTCCCCGCCGCATCGCCCCCATGGCACTATCGAGCTTGTGAGACGGCTCCAATGTCCACGAGGATCATGTCGAGTTCCTCCGCCGGACGCGGCGCCTGCCGGGCGAGGACCTTGTGCGGGTTCGTCGGGCGCCGGAGAGGGAGATCTCGCTAGTGCTGGAGGAAGGCGAGCGGGTGATCTTCCGCTCGCATTGCCTGCGCGGCTTCGGCCTCCCAGCGAGCGGATTTCTTCGGGCCTTCCTCGAGTTCTACCACCTCCAGCCGCATCACCTAACGCCCAACGCGGTGATGCTGCTGTCGGCCTTCGTCACCCTGTGCGAGGGCTTTCTGGGGGTTCTCCCCACTCTCGAGCTCTGGGGGAGTTCTTCCAGAGCAAGCTCGGCACCGTCGTCGCGGGCGTGCCCGCCCCCTGCGGAGCCTTCATTGCCATGAGGCGGACGGGCGAGAACAATCCGTTCCCGCCCATCCCACTGATCCAGTCGGTGAAGCTTTGGCAGAAGTCTTACTTCTACGTGAAGAACATCGCCCAGCAAGGCGACTACATCAACCTGCCGGCTTACGTAGCCGGCCTGCCGGCTGGGAGGCAACCCTCGTGGAGCTACCGGGCCAGGTCGCTGTCTCAAGCCGGGAACGCAGCCGTCTCCCGGCTCCGGGTGATGATCCAGTCGGAAGGCCTGACCGGAGCTGACTTGGTGGCCGCCTTCATGGAGCGCCGGGTACTTCCGCTCCAAGACCGGCCACACATGATCTGCCAAATGAGCGGCCGCTTCGACCCGTGCCGGCTGAGCACCAGGGAGATGCCTCATGTGGAGGTGTCTTACATGGTGAACTACATCTCCAACTGCAAGCTCACCGAAGATTGGCGATACGGAAAGAGTCCGTATTCCCGCGCCAACCCTCCGCCCACAGTAAGTTTTTCCTTTTCTCTCCCTTTGTAGCCAGCCTTATGACAGCCGACTTGTGATTAGTTGGTTCTCCCTTGGCAGAACCCTCTTCTTCCACCGACGACCGGGGCCACAGGGGTAGAGCGCCAGCTCCTCACCGACCGCACGGTGGACGACGCCAATGATCCGGACCTGGGAGCGGCCGCCATGGAAGACGCCATCGTGGGGGAAGGCGACGAGGTAGGAAGCGGAAGGCCCGGAGACGGCTTCGAGGACTGGCCGGATGATGACGAGGTCGAAGCCGTCCAGCACCGCCAGCCGGCGCCTGATCTACAAGGCGCGGGCTCGTCTGCCGCGCCGGCTGCCCGTGGCGGCGCGTAGAAGTGCCGGGCCGCGTCGACCTTCTTCGGCAGCCGTCCGAAGAAACCCAAGGCTTCCACGGCGGCGACCAGGTGGGATGAGGCGGCCGCGAAGGCGGCCCGCTTCCGCAAGGTGGTGAGACAGCCACAGGTGATCTCGGCGTAAGTCGTTGAATGTCTTGTATATTTCATTCATATTTTTGTTGTTCTTTTCGATTGAAAACCCTTCTAACCCTTTCTTCGCCGACCGGGCAGGGCGCCGCTTTCCCTTGAGCGCGGCCTTGGCGGCTTCATAGTCGGGCCGACTAGAGGGTCCTTCGGCTCCCGTCGCGTGGACCCCCGCGCCGACCTTAGGGGGGCCACGGAGCGGAATGCGCGTGAGGCGCGGGAGGAGCCGGAGGCAGCGGAGCGAAGGGTCGCCCAGGCGGCGAAGGAGCAGGCCGATGCGGCAGCCAAGGCCCGGGCGGAGGCGTCGGCCACGGAGACGGAGGCGGAGGCTTCGCACAACCAGCCTCTGCTGATCGCCATTCCCCTCCGTGCCGTGGCCCCCGACATCCCTGTGCCTCCATTGGAGGAGGTCGACCAAGCGCCACCGGTGATGGAGAGGAGGGAGGTCCATGTGGCCTCCATGGAGGGGACGCCGTAGTCGGCGCCGACCGGAGTGGGCCAAAGCGGCCAATCTGCTACGTCGCCAGAGCAGCCGGCCGGGGGTGAGCCGGAAGCAGGAGTCGGCCTCGAGGTGCAGCCGGCAACGCGCCAACGCGCAGGGGGAGGCACCGCCACGCCGGAGCCGCACCGAGTTATGGGTGCCAGCCAGACGGCGGAGGCCCTGGAGGCGGCCAGCACCGGTACGTCCGAGTGGACTCCCAGCGGGGGGACGGGTGAGCTGAACGTGGCGGCTCAAGAGGTTCGGAACCGGCTTCAGGCCCAAGCCGCCTCGCTGCAGCACTACACCCAGGAGTTCCTTGCGACGCGGGCCGTCATCCGGGTGAGTCTTCTAGCCTTGGTTGTTTTGTTCTCTTGATTTCTTCCGTGGGGGCGCGTCAGCGCACCCACTGGGTGTAGTCCCTGAGTTCCGAGTAGGCTGCTGTGCAGGCGGCTCGGAACTTACTAGGTCCCGACAATCATCTTATACCCTCCTCCTGTCTGTTCTTTCAGGAGTATCATAACCTCCGCGTTGCTGCCTTCAACTCCCAGGCTCAGGAGCTAGGACGGAGAACTGAAGACCTGATCAACAGCCGGAGTGCGTACTTGGTTTTGTTCATATCCTGTGGGGGCGCGTTAGCGCACCCGCTGGGTGTAGTCCCCGAGATTCGGGCCGACTGCTGTGCAGTCAGGTCGGATCTTCCCTGACGACTTCTTCATTATTGGTTTTTCTTTTGTCTTTCATGCTCGCAGGAGCCAACACCGACTTGAGGGTGCAGCTCAGCGAGGTGCAGGCCGCCCTTCGTGCCAAGGAAACCGAGTACGACGCCTTGGTCCTGGAGCGTGACCGCCTGGCCAAGAAGCTGGCTGACCAGGAGGAGAGCCACAAGGCGGCCCTGAAGAAGGCGCAGGATAGCGAAGACGACTTGAAGGCCGAGTTCGAGACTGAAGCGGCGGGCTGAGCTGAGACCAGGCAAGCGCTGAATGAGGGATTCGGCCGTATTGAGGATTTGATCAATGATAAACCGCCTTCCTCGCTCCTTGCCTGCCCCTTGCCGCGTGATTTGCGTTCTGACTTGTGCTGCTTTTTATTCTCTGTGCAGACTATTTTCCTGGCTATTCCGCCTTCACTGCCCAAACCATCGAGGCCCATTGCGAAGCGTGCCGTCAGGCGGGGGCCGACATCGAGCCGGACGCGAACCGGACGCTTAAGAAGCAGCTCTTGGCGGTCCAAGTGTGGCTGCAGCCGGTTCATCGCATGCTCCGCTGGCTCCAGCGCGCCGGAGCGCAGGTGTTGGCCGCCCTCTGGCCAGGCGAGACGATTCCCCGCACCCCGAGCCGGACTGCCGACTGGCTGGAGGTTACGGTTGGCCGTTTCGAGGCTTGGAAAGCATCAGCGGCCCGGCTTGGAGTTGGGCGGGCGCTGGAGTTTGTCCGAGCTTGGTATCCGGGGCTGAACCTGGACCAGCTGCGCACCTGGCGGCTGGAGGCCAACGAGGAGATAGAAGAGGTGCGGCCGGCTATTGCTCAGCGCACGTTGACGATCGCCGAGTGCACTGACATTAGTGTCTTTGCACCTGAAATAAATGACGACGGCGTTGCCCAACCGGAGGAGTGGTTCGGGCTGGACCCGGCAGCGGGCGAAGACTCGGCGGAGGAGATCGCCTCCAGCGACGAAGGCAAAGACGATGAAGGAGAGGAGGGCGAAGATGTCGAGCCGGCTGGTGAAATAGCCAGCCAGCCTCAGCCTGACTGTGCCTCCAGCAACGAGGCGCGCGCAAGCGTGCCTTCGGCGGGAGGCGGTGATCATGCCGAGGTTCGCCAGCCGGCCACTCCTCCAGCCGGCGCTATTGTTTCCACCGACCTGCCCGACTCGCCAGTCGCTCCCCTGGCTTAGTCTACCGTCCTTGCTTTCCCTGCTTGTTATCTTTTGAACAATTTTTATTAAACTTGCGCAGTTCCACCCACTGGGGTGTATTCGAACTATGTTGAATGCTGGCCTTGCGAAGGTCTTTTGTGTAAATATGATTGTGTGCATGTTTGGTTTCCATTCACGTATGCTTTTTATCCTTAGGCTGTTTCCTTTCCCGCCTTCCCCTTTTGGGGAGGCAAGTACTCGAGCTTTCTTGGATTGAAGTGAAGTGAATGTAAGCCGGCCGGCCGGCTACTCTGGTAGTCAGTTGGCCATAGGAGACAAACCGGCTTTCGTTATATTAGTCCGTTAGTCCCTAGCCATTTTTCGTGTGAGCATCCTTTCCTGCCTTTAACTCTTGCCAGCCGGACAGCCGGTTCTTCGAACTGCGACTTTTGGCGAGAGAAAGCTTGGGTGCTGGCACGCTACTTGTCTGACCGCGGGTAGGACTTCTAATATAACTCTAGGCGGCCAGTCCCCGGGCCGACTAGTCGAACCCGGTGCCGGACGAAGAAAAAGTGAATGTAATGACAAGGTCATAAGCATAATGTTCTTCATTTATAGATAGAAGGTGGCAGTCCACGAGCTCTCCTCGGGGGGCCTATTGTTTCGTACTTAGTACAAAAGTTAGCGTGATACATACTGCATTTCAATTGTAAAATCTTCGGAGGAGGTTGGCGTTCCATGGTCGTTCCGACTCCTTGCCGGAGTCGTCTCTCTTGCGCGCCTTGGGTTTCTGTGCGTCGATTAGGTAGTAGGAGTCGTTGCCTAAAGCTCTGCTGATGATGAAGGGGCCTTCCCAAGGGGCCGAGAGCTTGTGCTTGCCGGCTGTTCGCTGGATCAGCCGGAGCACAAGATCGCCCTCTTGGAAGGATCTTGGCTTGACCTTCCGACTGTGGTAGCTACGTAAGCCCTTCTGGTAGATGGCAGATCGGCTGAGGGCTAACAGCCGGCCTTCTTCCAGCAGGTCGACGCTGTCTTCTCGTGCTTCCTTGGCCTCCGCCTCTGTGTACATGGTTACCCGAGGCGAGTCGAACTCGACGTCAGTTGGGATGACCGCCTCGGCACCATATACGAGGAAAAACAGAGTGAAGCCGGTTGACTTGTTTGGGGTTGTGCGCAGACTCCAGAGGACGGCTGGCAGCTCATCGAGCCAACAGCCGGCCGTCCGCTCCAGTGGTATGACCAACCGGGGCTTGATGCCGGAAAGGATGAGGCCGTTGGATCGTTCGACCTGACCGTTTGACTGTGGGTGGGCAACGAACGCTAGGTCCAACCGGATGCCCTGCGTCGCACAGAAACATGCCAAGGCTCCCTTGGCGAAATTTGTGCCATTATCGGTGATGATGCTGTGTGGCACGCCATACCGGGTTGTTATATCTGCGATGAATGTGACGGCAGTCGGCCCATTCAGTTTCTTGATCGGTTTTGCCTCAATCCACTTGGTGAATTTGTCCACAGCGACTAGCAGATGTGTCATGCCGCCGCGCGCCGTCTTGAACGGGCCTACCATGTCCAGTCCCCAAACGGCGAAGGGCCAAGTGAGGGGAATGGTCTTGAGTGCCGAAGCCGGCATGTGCTGCTTAGAGCTGAAGAATTGGCACCCCTTGCAATGTTTGACTAACTCCTTGGCATCATCCAAAGCAGTCGGCCAAAAGAAACCATGGCGGAAAACTTTGGCAACGAGTGATCTTGAGGCCGCATGGTGGACGCATTCTCCTTGGTGGATGTCTCTGAGGATTGCAATGCCCTCCTCTTGCTCGACACATCGCTGGAGGACTCCAGTGACACTGCGCTTGACGAGTTCTCTGTTGACAATTGTGTATGCCCCGGCTCGACGTTTGACTTGCCTTGCTTCTATCTCATCAGCCGGCAGATCTTGGTTTACTAGGAAGTTGAGGATGGGCTATGCCCATGATGGGGCTGTGACTTCTTCTATTGCCAATACTGCTACTGCGACCAGGGCGGGCGGGCTGGGCAGTGAAATGCTGGAGTCGGCCGCCGCCTGTTGTGCTGGCGCGGTTCCCGGGCCGGCTATCGCAGTCCCCGAGCCGGGTGTAGCAGTCCCCGGGTCGGGCGTAACTACGGAAGTCCCCGAGCCGCTTGCTGACGTCCCTGGCCGACTGTCGGAGTTCCTAGGGCACCCGCCTGGTTCTTCGAGCCGGACCCGGCTGCATCGGGGTCAGGCGGCACAAAGATGGTGTCGGATTTTGGAGATGGCTTGACAGACGGTTTGAGGAGGCGTTGTAGAGAGACGCCGGTTGGTATTGCTTGCCGAGTGGAGCCTATTCGAGCCAGGGCATCGGCCGGCTCGTTGTCGGCTCGCGGTACATGGAGGAACTCGCATCCTTCAAAATACCCACTGATTTGCTGAACAAGGAAGCAGTAGCTTGCCATATTTGCATCCTTGGCATCCCAGTCGCCGGATGATTGCTGGACCACCAAGTCCGAGTTGCCATAACATAGGATCCGGCGAATGCCGAGTTCTTTGGCAAGCCGGAGCCCGTGTATGAGTGCCTCGTACTCGGCCACATTGTTGGAGGCGGCAAAGTGAATTTGCAGTGTGTATCTGAGCTTGTCGCCTTTGGGAGAGGTAAGGACGACGCCGGCTCTCAAGCCGGTGCGCATCTTGGACCCATTGAAGTGCATGCGCCAATGAGTGGAGTCGGGAGCCGGTGGCAGGTACTGGGTCTCGGCCCAGTCGACGAGGAAGTCGGCCAATGCTTGGGACTTGATGGCGGTGCGAGGTTGGTAGAAGATTGTGTAGGGGGCTAGCTCGATGGCTCATTTCGCCACCTGGCCGGATGCATCCCGGCTGCCTATGATCTCGGCCAGCGGGGCAGTGCATACGACCGTGATGGGATGCTCTTGGAAATAGGGCTTCAGCTTCTTGGCGGCGAAGTACACGCCGTAGCACATCTTCTGGTACTGCGGGTAGTTCTGCTTCGAGGCGGACAGCACCTCGCTCAAATAGTACACTAGCCTCTAGACTGGCTGGGCTCGGCCCTCTTCTGGGCGCTGGACAACGATGACGGTGCTGACCACCCGGCTGGTTGCAGCAATGTTGAGGAGCATGGGCTCTTTCTCAGTCGGCGCCGCCAGGACAGGCGGCGTGGCCAGCATCTTCTTTAGCTCGTGAAAGGCTTGGTCGGCCTGGTCATTCCACTCGAAATGAGTGGTCTTCTTCATGAGGCGGTAGAGGAGGAGGGCTTTCTCTCCGAGCCGGCTGATGAAGCGGTTTAGGGAGGCCAAGCATCTGGTGAACTTCTGGACGTCCCGCAGCTTGGTGGGGATCGCCATTCTTTCAATGGCCTTGATCTTTACCGGGTTGCATTCGATGCCGCGTTCGGAGACCAGGAAGCCTAGAAGTTGGCCGGCTGGCACTCCGAACACACATTTCTCGGGGTTGAGCTTGATTTGGAACTGGCGCAGGTTCTCAAATGTTTCCTCAAGGTCTTCCAGGAGAGTGCCGCGCCTCTCCGTCTTCACCACAATGTCGTCTACGTAGACGTGGGTATTTCTGCCGAGCTGCTTGAGGAGGCACTTCTGCATGCAACGCTGAAAAGTGGCACCGGCATTTCTCAAGCCGAATGTCATAGTCAGGTAGGAGAAGGCTCCAAACGGTGTGATGAAGGCGGTCTTCAGGCGGTCTGCCGGATCTAACTTTATTTGGTGGTATCCTGAGTAAGCATCCAAGAAACTCAACAGCTCGCATCAGGCCGTGGAGTCTATCACTTGGTCAATCCTCGGCAGGGCAAAGGGATCTTTGGGCCAGGCCTTGTTGAGGCTTGTGTAGTCTATACACATGCACCACTTGTTGTTCTTCTTTAGCACGAGGACCGGGTTGGCGAGCCATTCTGGAAAGAAAACTTCCATAATGAAGCCGGCTGCCAGAAGCCGGGCTATCTCTTCTCCTACAATCCTTCTTTTTTCCTTTGACAACCGGTAGAGGGGTTGTTTGACGGGTTTTGCATCTTCTCGGACATGTAGCTTGTGCTCGGCGAATTCCTTCGAAACACCTGACATGTCCTTGGGAGACCATGCGAAGATGTCCCGATTCTCATGGAGGAAATCGGCGAGCTCGCCTTCCTATTTGTTATTTAGGTTTGCCCCGATGACGGCAAACCTCTCTGGGTGTTCGGGGTCGAGGGGTATCTTCTGTGTCTCCTTGGCCGGCTGGAAAGACCCTTGGGCATCATACTCCTTGGGGTCGGGGGACAAGGCCGACTGCCTGCCGGCAGGGCCACAACTCGATCCAGTATCTTCTTTTCTTCAGCAATTACAAGGGACTCGGCCGGCCGGCTGCTGGCTGCTGCACACTCGGAGGACTTCTTGTAATCGCCGGCTATGGTGATGACGCCCTTGGTGCTTGGCATCTTCATCTTGAGGTAAGCATAGTGGGGGACTGCCATGAACCTGGCCAAGGCAGGTCAGCCTAGCAACGCATGGTAGGGGCTCTCCAGGTCCACCACTTCAAACCAAATTGCTTCCCGGCAGAAATGATTCTTGTCCCCAAAGAGCACATCAATCTTGGTCTTGCCAATGGGAGCGCAGGACAGGCCGGGTACAATGCCATGGAATGCAGTCCGAGTTGGCATGAGTTGCTTCGTCTTGACGTTCAGCTTCTCTAGGGTGTCATGGTACAGGATATTGATGCTTCTCCCGCCTTCTATCAGCACGCGGGAGAAGCGGGCGGCGTGTCTATCCGTCAAAGGTGGCATCCAAAACCAATGCACAAGAGCCGGGAGACAGCATCACTTCCGGGTGGTCGGCCCGGCTCCATCCGATAGGTTTTTCTGACCAGTGCATGTGCTCGGCGGGGGTGGCAGCAACCATGCTGACTTCCTGGTGCTCTTGGTGTTTG
This sequence comes from Triticum aestivum, assembly GCF_018294505.1. Lineage (NCBI taxonomy): Eukaryota > Viridiplantae > Streptophyta > Magnoliopsida > Poales > Poaceae > Triticum > Triticum aestivum. The sequence continues at coordinate 477,800,552 of NC_057794.1, forward strand.
TTGCGCCGGTCTTCGAGCTGGCTCGTAAAGATGACGTAGGTAGCCTGCTCGTCGGGGAACTCGTTGTGCACAGCTCCGGCTGCAGGCCGCGCGGTCGGCAGCTGCGGAGCCGGAGGTGGCGGACCAGCAGGCAGAGGCGGTGCGAGCCCTTCGCCCTTGGAGATTCGGGTGAGCCAATGACACTTCCGGGTTGTGTGGTTGGATCGCTTCGCGCCGCTGTGGAACTTGCATGGGGCGTCGAGAGTTTGCTCGTAGGAGAAGGCTGGCTGCCAAACCGGCTTGCCGCCCCTCTACTTCTTGGGTGTGGGCCGCCCTTCGGGCGGCTCGTCTTCGATGGTGGCCACCTGCCGACTGGTGGAGGGCGGCGCAGGGCCCTTGCGCTTGTGGTCGTTCTGGTGTGGGCGTCGGCCGGAGTCCCCAGCCGGCGTCTTGGGCGCCGGGTTGAGTACTTTTCCAGACGCGTCTACCCGGAGTTCGGTCTTCATTGAGGAGTCGGCGGTGGCGTACTTGTCCGCTATGATCAGAAGCTCGTCGAGGGTAGTCGGCTCGTCGTAGAGGAGCTTGTGCTTGAGGAGGGTGCCTTCTCGGCATCCGGCAGTGAAGTACTCTATGGCTTGCACCTCGTGCACCCCTTCACAAGAGTTGCGGAGCTCGACCCAGCACGTGAGGTAGTCACGGGTGGACTCGGCGGGGCCTTACACACACAGGGAGAGCTGTCTGTGCTTGGGAGCCCGCTTGTAGGTGCTGGTGAAGTTGCGAACGAAGGCTTTTGTGAAGTCTAGCCAGCTGTTGATGCTGTACAGCTTGAGGCTGTTGAGCCAAGTCCGCGTCGTGCCTTTTAACACGAGGGCCACGTACTTCACGGCAATGCGCCTGTTGCCGTTTGCTATGCTGACCGCCGTGGAGTAGTCGGTCAACCAATCTTCCGGCTTCACGGAGCCGTTGTACTTGGGCGTGTCTCTTGGGAGCGAGAACCCTTTGGGGAAAGGCTCGTCGCGGATGCGGGGACCGAAACAAGGCTGGCCGACATCGTCTTCTTCTTCCATCGCCAGGGATCACGCTAGGCGGTCGATCCGATGGCGGGCGTCGTTCTCGCCGACTCCCTCGCGGCAACCTAGCCGGCCGCTGAGAGTCGGATGTGCAACAGGCGGTGGGGTGGGGTATCTCTCCCCACGGGGCCGAGGCGGGGGCGGGCTGCCCCACCACTCCACGGCCCGGGGATGGCCTTCGGCGTCTCGTTCGATGGAAATCCGGGTTCGGCTTCGGCTGACGGCCGGCTCTTTCTTGCGCCGTGCGCGGGCTTTGCCCGTGGTCGGTGTCCGGGACGTCGCGCCGTGATCTCGGTGCAGGGGGAGGTTTTCCGCGCGAGCGTCGGATTTGTGCCGCTGCGCGGCCGCATCGATTAGCTGCTGGATGCGTCTGGTCATGTGGGGGAGTTCTTCGGCCCCCAATCCGTCTAGCTCATCTACAGCCGCCTGGGCGGCACGCAGGTTCTCGAGTGGAGTGGCGTAGACCGGGCGGTCCACTCCCAGTGTGTCAGCGATGACAGTACCGCGCTGCCTGACAACGCTGGCCCGGCTTGGCCCGCCTGGGGCCGGCGTGCCGAAGGCGGCGAGGTCGGCTTCGCGCTGGTGGGCCTCAGTGAGGCGTCTTAGGGAGGCCAGCCTCCGGCCCTCCGCGAGGAGGGCGAGGCGGCGAGCCTCCAGTGCTTCGTCGTCAGCGTCGGCTGGGAGGGGGATGGACAAATCATGGGCCGCCGCATGCGTGGCGTCGTGGGCGCTTTTGTCGGGAGCGTCGCCGTGGCTGATGACCATCACCTTGGTAGTGACAGCGTCGCAGCCATCGGCCCGGGGAAGCGGGTCGTTGTAGATCGTGACGTCGGTGGGGAAAGTGTCGAGTGAAGCCGTGTCGGAGTCGAAAGGCATCGGATCGGTGGAACCAACTGACTCCAAGTCCACGGCAGGCTCGCCGGAGACGTGAAGCTGGCTGAAGAGGTTGACGAGGCGGTCGGTGCCCGCGTCGGAGGCGAGCCCGTCGGAGACGAAGGTTTTGTCAAGGAGATCGGCGAGGCTGCTCGCCGCGCAGATGCTGGTGACGCCTTGCAGCGCGTCGTGGCAAGTGCCATCGGGCGTGCCGGGCTGGCTACGCTCGCTGGGGAGGAAGAGTGTTCCCATCCAGAATAGGTCTCCGGGCGACGGTGCACCTGGCCCGATGGTGGGCGCCAAATGTCGGGTGGTAGGTGCGACATATGCCAACGGGTGGCTTATCATTGTGGGAGCCAGTAAGACATCGCCGGTGCCTGGAAACGGGATGAGGCGAAGACATGCACGCCGGCGAATCTTACCCAGCTTCAGGGCTCTCCGTGGAGATAACACCCCTATTGCTGCTCTGCGGGGCCTCCGCATAATCACTAGATGAACGGGTAGCTACACGATGCTCCTGGAGCTGTTTTGGTGTGCGCAGGAAGAAGGGCACGGCTCGCTCTCTTCTTCTCCTTATGTGGTGTCTAAAACTAGCAGGGCTGAACCCTTTGCATGGGTGCCCCAGGGGGTTTATATAGGCCTACCCCCCAGGGTTACAATGGTAATCCGGCTGGCCGTCGGGCCCAGCCGTCTGTGTCTACACTCGCCAGGTTCTGTGCCGGCTACTGGAGCCCGTCGGCTGCCGGCTCCTTGGCCGACAGGCAGACCCCACTGTCAAGGGCCTTGTCGGCGGCTGGTTACTGTTGCTCAATCCTGGTGACGAGGGCTTCGCCGAGGTGGGCGTGGCTACAGTGCCGCCGTCCGGCGGGTGATTGCTGTAGCCTCACCATGTCTTGTCTCCTTAATGGGGCGTCTCCTTCGAGGGAGGTGGCAAGCCGGCTGTGGGGAGCTGGCTCTATCTTGGGTCGACTGGGGGGGGCCTGGCCGCCTTCGGGTGTCTCTCTGCCCGAAGGGGCCCACCGCCTGAGGTCCGCGCTGGCAGCCCGTCGTGGATGACATCAGGGTCAACATGGCAACAGTGGCGCGCAAGACGGGTCATGGCCACCCGTACGGTGCACCGTGCCAGGCATGCTCCGGGATTCGGGGGTGGTAGGCTTTACTGTAGCCACACCCCGTCACTTCGCCGTTACATGGATGCAGACTCGGAGGGTACAATCTTGACTGCTTTGTGGGAGCCGGCTTCTTGGAGCTGGCCTCCTCGCGACCGACTTCTTGAAGCCGGCCCTCCCGATGCTTTCTTTATGAGGGCTGGAGTCGGATCGCCTTCCGATAGCCGGCCTGGGAGTAAGCCGGCGAGAGGAAGGCGGCCCCAGGTCTTGGATCCCTGAGGGCCGGATCGGCTCGTGATTTTTCCAGAAAAGGCCAGGGGGAGCCGGCTTGGCTACCCGTGGTCATATACTCCGACACGGGGCAGATGGTCCACGGATTTTCTGGATGCGTCAGGTGCATGGACAACACAACGTATCGCCAGCTAGATAGAGATCCCGGGTCTTCGAAAACCGTGTTCATGGGACATCGAAGGTGGCTTTGCGACGATGACCCGTGGAGGAAACGCAAGGATCTGTTCGATGGTGAAAACGAACTCCGAAGACGCCCGCGTACAAGGAGCGGCGAGGAAATAGACGGGCTGTTGAAAAATTGGAAAGATTGCCCACTGCCGGGAAAGAAGCAAAAGGCGCCAGAGTCGGGAAAGAAGCGAAAGGCGCCAGAGCCGTTGCTAAAGGTATGGAAAACGAGGTCTAGTTTCTGGGACTTGCCGTACTGGAAGATCCACCGTGTGCCTCACAACCTTGATGCCATGCATATCACGAAGAACGTGTGCGAGAGTCTGCTTGGTACCCTGCTCAACATGCCAGAGAGGACCAAAGATGGGCCGAAAGCAAGGACAGACATGAAATCACTGGGCATCAGGCAAGAGCTTCATGCTAATGATGATGATGATGATGAGGCGAAGCAGGACACAGAAATTCGTTGCAAAGGCAAAAAGGCCAAGAAGACTGGAAATGACTACCCTCCCGCGTGCTTCACTCTAAGTCAGGAGGAGATCGAGCAGTTTTTCAGCTACCTCGTCTGAGTAAAACTTGCTGATGGTTACACGGGGAAGATAAGCAGATACCTAGACCCGGCGAAGAAGAAGTTCAGCGGGATGAAGTCTCACGGCTGTCACGTGCTAATGATGCAGATACTTCCAGTTGCAATCCGTGGGATCACAGACGCGCACGTCCGTGAAACGCTATTTGGCCTATGCAACTTTTTCGACGTCATCTCTCGGAAGTCGGTTGGCGTGACGCAACTCAGAAGGCTACAGGAAGAGATCGTGGTGATACTATGCGAGCTTGAGGTGTACTTCCCGCCCGCATTCTTCGACGTTATGGTGCATCTGCTGGTCCATATCGTGGAGGATATCATCCAACTCGGGCCGACGTTCCTGCACAGCATGATGCCATTCGAAAGGATGAATGGTGTCATCAAAGGATACGTTCGCAACATGTCATGTCCAGAGGGAACTATAGCCAGGGGCTTTCTGACCGAAGAGTGCATCTCCTACTGCACGAATTATCTAGGCATCGAGAACCCCGTTGGTCTGCCCGTCAACAGGCACCTCGGCAGGCTCGCTGGATGGGGTCACCGTGAGGGTCGCCGCGAAATGCATTTCGACTTCGAGGGTCGACTCGCCGACTTTGAAAGAGCAAACCTAGTCGCACTACAACACATAGACGTGGTCGATCCTTGGGTGGTAGAGCACAAAACCTTTATTGAGAAGACGTACAATGACCGAGGCCAACAGAGGACAGACAGAGATATAATCAAAGAGCACAACTCATGTTTCACGCGTTGGTTCAAGCAGAAGCTTCTGTCGTACCATTTACATGAGGATTCTTCCGCGGAAGAACAACTCATATTCGCCTTGTCACAGGGCGCCGAGCACAACCTGATAACCTATGAGGCGTACGAAATCAACGGCTACACATTCTACACCGAGGACAAGGACATGAAGAGCGATGGTTATCAGTACTCCGGGGTAACGATGGAATCCTACATCGGTAACGACAAGGACAGATACTACGGAAGGATCGAGGAGATCTAGAAGCTGAGCTATGCTGGAGAGAAGGTCCCGATGTTCTGTGTCAGATGGGCCAAGAGCGTCCTAAAAGAAGACCGGTTTTCACCACCATGGTTATACCTGAAGCCAAATCCAAGACCGCAGGCGCAAACGTCACCGCGAAAAATGAGCCATGGGTACTGGCTTCCCAAGTGGACCAATGCTTCTTCATTACCGACCTGTCAAAGCCCAGTCGTGTTGTCGTGAGGAGAGGCAAAAGGAAGATCATCGGAATGGATGGAGTAGCCAATGAGCAAGACTTCGACAAGTACGGCGACCCGAAGATCGAACATGACGACGACGATGAAGTAGCAGCATACACCACAAGAAGAAGCAGGACAACCCTACCTAAAGGACGTCCGTTCCACAGAAGAACTCCATTTGCGAAAAATAAGGGCAAGAAGATTATGAACAGATAGCTAGCTAAGATCGACTGTATTTAAATCGTAGTTTTCATTTCTCGGTTGTATTTCATGGGCACTTTTTGATATCATGAATATTTTTAAATTTCATGGGCACTTTTCGAATTCATGAATATTTTTTCAAATTTGATGATATTTTTTCATATTCAATATGATAAAATATTGAATATTCATGAGGACACTCGATCTCGATCCCCCTCCATCTCGATCTCGATCCCACCCGCACCCTCCCCCGCTAGCTCCACCGCTGCCGACGACCCACTGCACCCTCCCCCACTCCACCACTGCCGCCGACAACC